>NW_008710508.1:1056247-1074493 GCF_000327385.1 Lottia gigantea
GAAATTAAATTTCTAAAGTCATACCACCAAAACAAGGCTTGAAACAGGGTTGTAACATGAGTCCAGTTCTCTTCAATGTCTATATCAATGATCTTAAAAAACATTTAAGAGAAACCCTGGGGGTAACATTAAATATTAATATTAAACTTATTACTCGTTTATCTTTTGCTGATGATCTTGTTTTAATGGTTAACAATAAAAACGACCTGCAGAAACAACTTAATCAGTTATCCGAATTTTGCTCACTTTGGCATCTCAATGTTAACATTGAAAAAACAAAAACAAAATGACATTTTATAATTCACCTAAAAGTAAAAAGACTAAATATTTAATGAACTATACTATACTATATCTAGGTAAAATAATATCTGATAACTCTAGCTTTAAAACAGCATATCAACCGCAGAGCATGGTTTGCAATAAGCCAGAAGCTTTGCCAGTCAGGACAACTTACCACGCCATTACTTTTAAAAATGTACCATTGTGTTGTTAAACAGATTACCCTATATGGATCTGAGATTTTGGGATCTAGCATTGTAACCAAAAGGAATAAATCAGTGGATAAATAGGATAAACAACAGGTTAACAAATTTACAACTATAAATCTAATCTTTGGGTTCCACGAAGGGCCACTAACATGGCGTTTACCCTTTAACAACGAGTTATTCCAGCGGAAATTCCAAATAATCATACAAATAATCATTCAAGACTCTAGGACGTATTTTTCTTTGACTATACTCTCTCCGTCGAAGCATGGGTAAATCTAATCTTTCATCTTACTCTTCGATTTATACTCTTTGCAGTTACTATGAATTATCAGCACATAATCTAAAAAAGCAACTATTAGAATTGCTACGAAATCCAAATTTCGAAATCTCTTTCTATCTGCGTCCAATTAAATCTACGACGAAACAGTCCACGCACATAAATTGCGAATATATGGAAAAATTAAGAATTACTTTAACGAATTACCTATTTATTTACAAAGCGTAAAAACAAATAGCAAGTAGCCCTAACATCTCTCCGCCTAATCATGTTCTATTAGTACTATGTATATTTATAATAAATATAACACATTCTCAATCCAACTACCTAGTTTAAGATATAAGCATCCGCTAAAAGCGAACATTCACGTTACCTATCATAACACTTTCCCTGTGAATTATTACCATGTATTATCATTTATAAGAAATGTCTACCTTTCGTTTCATTTTGTAATTTTTGTAATTTTAGTACCTTTTTCAAATATACCATTCGTTGTATGATGCCTCTAATGGGTGTGTACGAGGAACTTATCTTATCTTAGAACCATCATACCACAATAAGGAAACATTTTACTCATCATCAAAGGTATAGGTAAATATACACTCGAATTGGCAATTAAGAAACCAATAACACGTTTCTTTAACAAATTAAGTCAAACATTATGGTAATACGTCCAAATCGATTAATTTAAATAAAGTGATGTGTAATTGAATGTTTAAAATTCCGACAGAGCAGGTGTTGTATTTATACATATCTAACTAGAACCTCGTGTAACACAAATAAAACAGTTCAAACACTACAGTACTTTTAATGTTTGGTCAAGATGAACTATGAAATATGACGCACAAAATCTTCGTCATTCGATTCTTTTGTTTGTTTTTTACTACGTAGCTCAATACAGATGGCATAAAATGAGATACAATCAGCATTCAAAAATAGGTCTTCGTATAGGACAAGCAGAAGGGATAATCTACTGAATAGACATTGTGGGCATCAGCCTATTTTTTCTTTCGTAGCATTTGGTTGGTTGGTTGGTTAACAAGTTAACGTTCTCTCCCAGCGGATACTGATATCGCAAACTAAACAAATTTGATCAATGTTAAACACATTTATACAGACTGCGCACACTTAAACATTCCTTTAGATTGTAACGAATGACAGGTGGTGTAATTCAACCATTTCTTTATCAAATACTAGAAACTTGCCTGACTATCATTTAAATCTCGTTAAGTTATCAATTTTCAATAAAAAAAAATCTTGAGACTCAAATTCATCCTTTATACTGTACCGATACTCACATCTGTCCATCTTTAAAATAAATAATGGAAATTGTAAGAAAATTAAATATTGAAATGCAGTAATACACCAGTCCTTATCATTAGAATAGGCATATTAACGTATTTATTATTTAGATAGCGTCTCATAATACTAGTTTTTGATACCATTTTATAAAGAGTTGAAACAGTACGATGTATACCTTCTAGTTGGATGACTTTCAAGACAGACACTAGTGTGACACACCACTGATAGTAAATAGGATTAATATTTACTTCTATCTATGGCATGTATTGTCATTCTAAATTATGATTTAAAAACTATTTATTTCTACATGAAATGATATCAATTACAAAACATGGATACGGAAACAAGAACAACCTAGTAAATCCGCCTCTATATAACATAAATATAAATATATAGATATAAATTGAAATTAAACTAAAACGGTACAAATAAAAACCACACACTTAAAGTATATACAATTGAGTGAAGTGTATTAGGTTAGAGAAAGGTGGTGTTAATATATGAAATTTGGAGACGAGGGAATAGTTTTGATAGGTAAGAGGAAGAGAGTCAGGGATCTGATTACCGTCATATGTTTGGGTCATCCACATGACAAGCCATAATCGACTCCGTCGAATAGAAGAGGAAAGTTTCACTGGCCAAGTAAGTATTGGAAGTAAATCATAGAATCATTTAACCGGACAAGTATTGAAGGTTATTCATAGTATCACCACACCAAAATAAATATTGAAGGTGAATAGTAGTATATTCAAACCAAGTAAGTATTAAAAGTAAGTCATGGTTTTATCAAACTAAAATAAATATCGAAGGTGAATAGTAGTATCATTAAACCAAAGAATTTTTGAAGATAAATTATATCATAATCACACCAAATAAGTATTGAAGATAAATCATAGTATCATCAAGTCAAGTCAGTATTGTAGCTAAATTGTAGTATCATCACACCAAATAAGTATTGTAGGTAAATCGTAGTATCATCACACCAAATAAGTATTGACGATAAATCTTAGTATCATCAAATCAAGGTATCATCAGACCAAAATAAATATTGAAAGTTTGGAATGGTAGTATCATTAAACCAAAGAATTTTTGAAGATAAATTATATCATAATCACACCAAATAAGTATTGAAGATAAATCATAGTATCATCAAGTCAAGTCAGTATTGTAGCTAAATTGTAGTATCATCACACCAAATAAGTATTGTAGGTAAATCGTAGTATCATCACACCAAATAAGTATTGTAGGTAAATCGTAGTATCATCACACCAAATAAGTATTGACGATAAATCTTAGTATCATCAAATCAAGGTATCATCAGACCAAAATAAATATTGAAGGTGAATAGTAGTATCATCACACCAAATAAGTATTGACGATAAATCTTAGTATCATCAAATCAAGGTATCATCAGACCAAAATAAATATTGAAGGTGAATGGTAGTATCATCAAACCAAGTAAGTATTGAAGGTAAATCATAGAATTATCAAACCAAGTAAGTATTGAAGATAAATCATAGAATTATCAAACCAAGTAAGTATTGAAGGTAAATCATAGTATTATCAAACCAAGTAAGCAAGTAAGGTAAACCATAATATCATCAAGCCAAATAAGTATTGTAGGTAAATCGTGGTATCATTAAACCGGACAAGTATTGAAGGTCAGTCATAGTATCACCACACCAAAATAATATTGAAGGTGAATAGTAGTATATTGAAACCAAGTAAGTATTAAAAGTAAGTCATGGTTTTATCAAATCCAAATAAATATTGAAGGTGAATAGTAGTATCATTAAAACAAAGAATTTTTGAAGAAAAATTATATTATCATCAAGTCAAGTCAGTATTGTAGGTAAATCATGGTATCATCAGACCTAAATAAATATTGAAGGTGAATAGTAGTATCATTAAACCAAAGAATTTTTGAAGAAAAATTATATTATCATCAAGTCAAATCAGTATTGTAGGTAAATCATGGTATCATCAGACCAAAATAAATATTGAAGGTGAATAGTAGTATCATCAAGTCAAATAAGTATTGAAGGTAAATCATAGTATTATCAAACCAAGTAAGTATTGAAGGTAAATCATAGTATTGTCAAACCAAGTAAGTATTGAAGGTAAATCATAATATCATCAAGCCAAATAAGTATTGTAGGTAAATCGTGGTAACATTAAACCGGACAAGTATTGAAGGTTAGTCATAGTATCACCACACCAAAATAATATTGAAGGTGAATAGTAGTACCATCAAACCAAGTAAGTATTAAAAATAAGACATGGTTTTATCAAACTAAAATAAATATTGAAGGTGAATAGTAGTACCATCAAACCAAATAAGTATTAAAAATAAGTCATGGTTTTATCAAACTAAAATAAATATTGAAGGTGAATAGTAGTACCATCAAACCAAGTAAGTATTAAAAGTAAGTCATGGTTTTATCAAACTAAAATAAATATTGAAGGTGAATAGTAGTACCATCAAACCAAGTAAGTATTAAAAGTAAGACATCAAATGAAGTAAGTGTTGAAGGTAAATCATAGTATCATCAAGCCAAATAAGTATTGTAGGTAAATCGTAGTATTATCAAACCAAAATAAATATTGAAGGTAAATCATAGTATCATCAAACCAAAATAAATATTGAAGGTAAATCATAGTATCATCAAACCAAAATAAATATTGAAGGTAAATCATAGTATCATCAAACCAAAATAAATATTGAAGGTAAATCATAGTATCATCAAGCCAAATAAGTATTGTAGGTAAATCGTAGTATTATCAAACCATGTAAGAATTGAATGGAAATCATAGTATCATCAAACCAAAATAAATATTGAAGGTAAATCATAGTATCATCAAATGAAGTAAGTATTGAAGGTAAATTATAGTATCATCAAGCCAACTAAGTATTGTAGTATCATCAAACCAAGCAAGTATATCAAACCAAGCAAGTATAACAAATATTACAATAGGATTATCATTATTATCATTCAGAACCACCAGGATTAATCTAAGAATTCTAGTTGCAAATAACAAACAATATAAGGGACAACTATAGATTTTGTTTAGAACCTATTAGATCGAGTAGAAATTATAAAGACGTTAGTGATGATGATTCTATCCAAATAATGATGAAAAAAGATAGTCTGATAAAGTAATAAAAACATTTTCAAAAGTATCTTCGCACTAACACGACATCATAATACAAATCGTATAAATCTCTGGATTGTTATGAAAATATTCAATTATATGCCCAGTTGGTAGGATTATTTATTTAAGGGCGGGAATCCTCAAATTTCAAATTATTTGAAATCTATTTAAATTGTCGTGTTCTGACCTTTGTATTATTTTAGTCTTGTTATTCTTACTAATAACATGTTAGAAATACATTTAAACATTCAACTACACATTTACTATTTAAACAGTGGCCATTCATACCTTAATTACAGTGTGTATCTAGTCAGCTTATTTGAATTTTAGATCAATTTCAAGAGCATCTTGACCTCTCTAATGTCCATTACATCACCATTTCTCGATCCTATTGTCGCATGCCTTCATGTCAAGAAGATAGACAAAGGTCGTGACCCACACGCGACCTGCACGCGCAATTTAGGAAGAGATTAAAAAGAGAATAAGAGATTTGCCTGAAAGTTTAATCTGATATAAAGGCAGGTGTAAGAGAGATTTAACAGGTGGGCAAATAACTACAACTACAATATAACATATTCTATACTTGAACTTTATCATCTAACACGAAAATGGTGATTCTATGCAATATGGTAAAAGGTAACCAAAAGCTGTGGTGACGTAACTAGAAGCTCTGGAGCTCATGAACAACTGTTTTAAAGATGATTCAAAACCCGTGATCGGTTCTTTATTTACATCGCATGGTTCTATTACAATAAATAAAGTAAGATACTATAATTAGAATTGACAAACAGTACAATATTACACTATTTTTTAGTCTTATCTTTAACATATAAATTTGCACAAGACGGAGTCTGTGGACTGGGAACATTCATACACAAAGTTTGATATACTTAAAACACTCTATATAAAACAAATAGTGATAAAAATGAAATATTTTTAATTCACAAGCGAAATCCCAACCAATAGTAACATCTGAAACAGTTCGCGAATTATAAAACCTTCAAAGTCTTTGCCATAAACAAAACTATACTAATATCTTAAATCAAGGTTACCAAAGGATATGAAAGTCTTTTATGACTTACAAACAACAAATATACAATAGAAACTAAATAAATTCTGAAAAAAATCTTATTTCGCTTTAGCTGTAAACATTTGTCAACTCAAAATTTTCATCATCATTAAGGAGAGATATTAATTATAGACCATTCTTCTTTAAGAAGTAAAGTTTTCAATGAGGCCTAAATTGCAATCAGATTCATGGTTTTATTGTACTAACATACTTCATTATGTAACATGATAAACTTAAATAAGCTAGCCCACTTCACGAAATGTTCTGAAGGATCTTTTTGTCTGTCCACTAAACAAATCGCGTTTTAACTGCAAATACGACAAAAAGGTTTTTAAATTTGTTATATTAAACCCAACTGATAAAATTGTGCCTGAATTAAATTAATTAATAAAAATCCTAAAAGGCCTTTAAATACCGGACTTAAATTATGACTGAATTAAAACCTAAAATGAAAATCCTAAATGAGCCTTAAAAACCGGACTGATAAAATTATGCCTGAATTAAATCCTTAAATAAAAATCCTAAATGAGCCTGAAATACCGGACTTATAAAATTATGCCTGAATTAAATCCTTAAATATAAATCCTAAATGAGCCTTAAATACTGCATTGATAAAATTATGCCTGAATTAAATCTTTAAATAAAAATTCTAAATGAGCCTTAAATAATAATATAATAGTGATAGTATTATGCCTAAATTAAAACCTTTTTTTATATAAATATGGGACCTGAATCTGATAGCATCTAACTGTTTTAAGCGACAAGGGTTAGCTTTACTAAACAAGGGAGGCAACTACATACTAAAGTATATTACCCTTGCTCAGTTTGACGACTTCAAGTAAAGTTTGCGAGCAGTTTGATTTACGATGAGAGTGCAATTAGATTTTCGATGAGAGAGCAGTTAGATTCTCGATGACTGTTTTTAAAGTGTGGCAATCTAGATGAATCAGATCAATCCACTTAAAAGGCGCAGATTAAATCGTTCTTATTACAAATCGGTCTGAGAGCATTTCCTAGTAATCAGCCCATTTCTCGAAATAATCGCTTGATTCATATTGTTACCAACGGTTGCATTGAGTGACACAATCCGACCTATACCTAAATAGAAATACGGACCCTAAGGTAAGCTAGCAATCGTTGAACTTAAAATCAACGTTTAAGTCAACATATTTTTAGTATGCGTATCATGAACACGCAAGCATTGCAAAAATTCAATAAAACAAATATATTATATAAAATGTAGGCCTATTAATTAAACTAACCAAACCCCGAACGAATAATTTTAAAGCATGACATTCGTGTAGAATAGATTGCAACAACACAATACTATTCAAAGTTAACGATTAGTAAAAAAAAAAATAGCAATAAAATGGACACGAATAATGATTAACAATTGTTAACAAAACTCCATATTATGTGGTTTCATTCTAAAAGGCCAAAATTAGCCACCATCTGCCGTTTTTCTCCTATTGGTCAATCCCCGATATTATATTTCATTTCTGATTAGGGTTGAAATATTTCACATAAAGAAGTTAATATTCGAGACAAAAATTAAGTTATTTCAGCCGTCCCGAAACTACAATCATAGCATAATAAGCTTCTTTAGAGTAGTTTTATTTCATGTTTGGTATTGTGTTATCTTTTTGTACAGATGCCATCACGTGGAAGATGAATGACGGGAAAGGTGAGAGGTCATTATGGTGACATCATCGACTGTATGAAATAATCTAACCTTTCAAGAGTATATTTAATTTCACCTTACACGTGCCCCGAGTTGATAACGCAATGCCTTGTAATTATTGCCCGATAAATAAAAGATATTATTGACGATATTCGAGAGAATAGCAGTATCTTTTCACAGAGAAGTGACAAGAACAGGTTTCGGTTTACAATGCACGTGGCACTCGTTAATCTTGTGTTTCAGCTTATGTTGATGAATGAAGTCAGTTATTGTTAAAATCGTCACTAATTCTGGATATTTATTACACTTAATATGGTATTTGTGTGTAAATTATTCAGTGAAGCACTGGTTTCATGATACGATATTTATAATTAAGTTTTTGAGAATTATCACCAGTTATATCATGGGTCGAGTATGTCGCTGAAAACATAATTATGACAGTGTGGATGCTGAACCAGTGTCTGTTAAATAAAAGAATGAAAAACCTCATCCCAGTAACACTTCGACTAAAAAACGGACAGATGAAGATAATCATATACAGAACTTTTGATCACACAGCTTAGAACTTTGATTCAGTTAATTCTGGCAATATTTCTTTGAAAGCATTAAAATGTCTACTGTAAATGTCTGTCGTAAGCTGTTTGTATAAAAAGAGACTAGAACAGACAGAAGAGGAGATGTTGATATATCATTTAATGAAAGTAATACAACACAGATCGGTTGAATACAAATAATTACAAACAAATTATTGAATTATGTTTTAATGAAAAACGTGGGAATTGAATGATATAATTGATAAACACGTAAAATGGTCATATTATACAGTTGAACATTGAGTGGTTAAATAAGCATGCATTCTCAGCATTCTCTCTACGTTTATTGAATTATAATATTGTCAGCAATGCTTTGTCACCAAAGTCAACATCAGAATAGAAGAAAGCAAATGTGAATTACTCTTCACTACAAATCACGATAATGTTCGGTTATTTTTAAATCAAAATCTCTCTTGAATTCTTTACTGAAATATGGAGCTCTTATAATTTACTTTACGCTATTAGATTTTACACAATATGCCTGAATATTTCACTTTTAATTTCACACCAATAAGAATTTGTTCTTATCTCCCTTTAACTAGCAGTCAATCAATTGGTCCTATTGGTGTTATTGGTCCATCAGTCAGATTGTTACCTCTTGTCCAAACCGGTAATATTTATTATGTTGGGTACAATTATGACCTTCTTACAACCTACCTGGCGGTCAAACATTACCCCTACCTACATCTTTCCACCAAACATTAACTTAACCTGTCTGGCGATGGTTTAAGAAGGCTGAATTATGATCGTACGAGGAGATATTGGACAGTTCTTGTATTAAACTTGTCTTAACGAGGTAATGGCTTCTGGAAGAAAGAAACATCAGTCTTACTAACGACAAACATATCATGAAGGCTACATATGAGTCAAAATAAAGAAAAAATAGGCAAAGGCATATGTATTAACTTGATATGGAATGGATTAAATAAGATGAATTTCCGTCTGTTTATTTAGTAACCTACGAAGGTTTCTGAAGTACATATATGATGCCGGAAATTTCACTCAATAAAATTATTACGTTATTTTTTTTTCTAGTATAATACCACAGATTAAAGGTTTTAAACATTGGTCAAAATATTCATTCGAATTAAATGCTCGCGTAGACCGTCGGATTATATTCACAAACCGAATAAGAAATCCAAACTAAAACGTAAACTAACTTACCCAACTGTCTTACTACTTTATTTCAACATTTTGGAGCCGGATCCCTCCTCAACACCAGTTATACAATTCACAACATTTCTCTGTGTGATCAGAATTCAGTCTTGTAGAGTTTGTTTTCCCCATTACTTATATACTCTATATCTACGTCATATGCTAAATATAGATAATTCATGCGGAGAACGTATTCTTCCATTACCTCATATACTATTTAAAGTAACAATCGTCGGTCTAACGGTATGGTTACAATGATTTTGCCGAGTCAAGAAACTTTCACACAATCCTCAAGTTTTATAGATTTTTCTTATTGATCGTGTATTTATATAACCTTCTAGAAGCTTCCGGTGTTTTTCTAGGTCATAAACACATTGTTTACTAACAATTCAGTGCTGGACAGGATTAGACTTAAAATAGCATATCGCCTTAATGTATCCTAATGTGTAAAGAAAAAGACATTTACTGTACATGTAGTATGCTCTTATTTCAATGTCCTTGTAGTGGGCCTAATTCTGACACATGTATAATAAAGATTTTATAATTATTATTATTAAACGCGAGTAAGGTCAATTATGAACATGAAGCATCGTGTGACCTCATTTCACTTTTAATTGACTTCGAGAAACTTCTATTGAAAATTCCATCAATTTCTGCCATGCGAAGTTTAGCTTATGTAATGATATCAAACCTATGACATATTATGCTGGATGTCAGTGGCAAGAAAAGGTTTGACAGGATGAAAAGACACAAGACACGTGTTTCTAAAAGCATTTCAAAATTCTGTTTTTGAGCATAATAGTTCATATTATGAGAAGTAAATATTTGGATGCATCCTGTCTCCCATGGAAAGAGGGAAATAGCTTATCTTGCAAGTACTGAAGTATAGGGAACAACTGAACCCTTTCACCACTCCCGTCCATTATTGCTGGCATATTGTCGACGGAAAGAGACCGCTAGGTTTTACTTACTACGAGTGAGTATAATATGAGTATCGTACATATAATCACCATAGAAAGGTTCTTTCTCCTAGTAGGCTATATTAGAACTTAAATTGTTTCTATGCATCCGTATAGCCATTGTTAACTAATCTTCACAATGGAAAACGAACTTCCGTGTTATTGTTTGACTGCAATAGCCACCTTTCTTGTATAACTGAATTTTGTCAGAACAGCAGCATTAGCCTACTCTTTTTCGATTTCCAACTCGAGAATAATTTTTAACGTACATAGCCTTTAGCACGCGGAGCTTCGGTTTATTGACTCATCCGAACAAATAGACGTTTTTTGAGTTTTGTTCAGCCGTAAGATGATTGGTTTGATGCAGATTAATGACAGTTGAATTTACCGACATCAGTTAAACTGTAAAACCGCACCAGTACGACATCTTGTACTGCATGATTTGTGTTTATATATTGCATGTATAATGTAGGACTATGATAAATAATAGATAATTCATATGTAGACAGTCTCTGCTGAATAACCAAGGCATTCGAATATCGAATCTATTGATAATAAAATCGATTGAAGAATCTTTATACGGTAAAATGCATATGCACTAAGGCTTATCTGGACCAGCACCCTTTTTTGCTGGAAGAAGAATTGGTTTTTCTAAAAATAATATTTGTCCCATTGCAAAATATACAAGATACTTGCCTAAAATTTAATGACAATTTTACCACACAGATTCCAACAACAGTCTGTAATATGGATTAATATGAATTGATATAACAAGTGTAAAACACTTCATAATGCTTGTTATTACATCATGTTATGTAATAAACCATATTGTAATATTTTCATTGAAAATAATCTTTATCTACACCCTCATGGATACAACATATTATCTGTCATTATAAATATCTTAATAGACATAATCAAATATATTAAAACATGTTATACTTCAATTTCAGAGATAAAAATCTGAAAAATAAATAATAGTACATGTGAAACCATTTAGTGAAGGTTTTACTGTCGCTACTGTTTATTTTTTAAAAATACATACTTTGATAATATTTTTATAATACACTTTTAATCTCAAACTATGATTTTTTTTCGTGTAAATATGTAGAAAAGATGGTAATAGGAAAATGATATGTTGTATTGAATAAAAGGGGTCAACGTGAGAGGTGGGTAGCCTATAGTGGTTTTGTCCAAAGCAATGAATGATTGAACAAAATCAAGAACATAGAGAACGAAAGAAATTCAAACAGCATGGACATTTCTTAAATACTGTCTAACAAGACTAAAGAACGATATATGTAGAGAGATATAGATCCACCCTCAAAACTACAGGGATATAAAATAACCATGAAGAAGAAATCAAAGTAGAGACAATTAACGATAAATTTCCGACTACAACACCATAAGAGATATAACAATAATTGATTTGGAAATATAAAAATTAAGGGATATAATTACATCTATAGAAGAAAGATATAATCATAAAAGAGGAATTTCCAACGAAAGAACCAAAAGAGATATAATCATAATCCCCTAAAAAAATCGTCAAGAGAGATACTTATCTGAACGTGATAGATAAAGGAATATCAAAAATGAGAGATATAACTATATGGAGGAGAATTTACAGAGAAGACATAACTCACATTGGGGAATATTTACCCAGAGAGATAGAGAAATATCTATCCTGAAATGCATAACCAAAATGAAGGAATATTTATCCAGAGAGATATGACCATAATGGATGGATATTTATCCAGAGGGATATATCCATAATGGAGGAATATTTGTCCAGAGGATGGAGAAATATTTATCCAGAAAGACATAATAACTTTTCACACGAGGAGGTATATAAATCATAAGTTAATAAATATTTCATAATGAAATGTTGTATGCCACACTCGTCATTGCTGCAAACACAAAATGAAATGAAATGAAATTAATGGAGTTTTACGTCCTTCTTTTCTGCACCATATGGGCTAATGAAGACGGGCAACGGCATGCAGGGTGCAATGAAGGAAATTCTGCCAGGACAGTGGCATTAGCCTGCTCTTTTTCGATTTTCAATTGTCGATGGATATTTACCGTTCACAGCCTCGGCTGTAGCATACGAGGCCTCGGTTTATTGTCCCATCCGAACGACTAAACGCCATTTCATGTCAGCCCCTCTTACCTGCAACCGCTCTTACCTGCATCACTGACAAGGTCCGAAGGTTTTATCTCGACCCATCCGGGATTAGTGAATAAACGTCTAACTCACTGAGCCACCGCGGTTCCCAACAAAAACAAAGGCAAACACAAATGTTCAAGAGAGGTAACTGATGAAAATGATTTTGTTCAATTTTAATATCTCAAGGGAGTGAAAATGAAATGAAATGACTGGAGTTTTACGTCCTACTCTTCTGCACCTTGTGGGCTAATGAAGACCTCAAGGGAGTGAAACGATAACAAAAGATACATGCCGAACAATAAAGAAAATGGACGATTATTAATGCAGAAATATTAATCAAGGGAGAAATATTAAACAGGAAAGTTTATAATAATAAAATATTTTGTAAATGAAAATCGGCAAGATTTTAAAAAACATTTAGCTACAATTTATAATAACTTTCAGTTGTCAAGTCGTCTGCATATTTAAATTGCAGGAATCGCAAGAAAAACAAGTTCGTTAATAAACAAAAATGACCATTACATGAAAGAAAACTTTTCGCCCATAAAATTTTCATTGTTATTTGTATTGATTTTCCTATACCGCCGGTATTGAAGTTTCTGGACTATCGTTTTCTAAGTAGGCCTTTGATTTTGAGAGAATAATCCTTGAGGAATTAAAAGGACAGAATTCTATTTTCTATTTGAATTCGTCTCGTTCTGGTTGCTTAATGAACAGGAAATAAATACAGATTTATTTAAACTACACAAAGACCAAAACCTTCAGATATTCTTCTTGTTTTTATTATTCTATAGTGATCAAATTTAAGCCATGTATTTAAAGTAAACGTGTTTCTAATTTATACCGTCTTAGATTCTGACACGAGTGTAAGTATGAGGCGCATGTCTATGATCCTCTCATTTCAAAATACTCCCCCACCGTCTAAAATATCAAGCCTAGTGACAAAACCAATTATATTTGTTGTCACAATCTATACTATGCTAAAGACTAAACTTGATTTCGGTGTTAAAGAGCTTTTGCTTCTAATCCAATGAAATCTTGGTAATTATTGGACAGCGGGAACTGTCTCGTGCCATCAGGTTATCAATGAAATCAATGCTGAAGATGCGATCCTTGAAGAAGTATATCATAGCAGGGGAGAAAACAAACAAGACTATCTTGCCGAAATCTAGAAATCTTACTACTTAATGAAAACATTCACTTCCCGTTCCAGAAATTCATGAAAGTAATTTCCGTTAATTTATGTATAAGAATGATTTTGAGTGTCAGAAAATTTATAGAAAAAATGATGCTATATTAAAATTTGCTGACATCTGGTTTCCGAGATATGGCAGAAATAATTCAATGATGTTTGCTAATAAAGTATTTTTGGGAGGTTGCCGTTGATTATATTTTATTCGAGTATATTTTGTGAAATAGAGCACTCTGTTATAAAAATCACCTTAAAACTTGAATAATTGAATTAGCCAGGAAGCGAAATGTTGACTTGAGCTGCCAATCTCTGCAAGGGGAATACATGTTTACCTATTCTCTACCAATCATACACGCCAACAATATTATTCTTTCTGTGGCAGCGAATTAAAATACAGACCCAAGTCAACGCCTGTTAAATACCTCACTCATCAAATTTCAATCTTTACCTATTTCAATATATGTATAAAATACTAAAGGAATTCTAAACTTTTGTTGTTAAGTTTTTGAAGTGTCTGGAAGTGTACAGGTCTATCGATGGTTAAAGGACAAGAATATCTATATAACATGGACTGTAATACAATGTATTATCAATCACAACCTTATCACGAATCATCACAATATCACAATAATTCACCAGTTAATAATTATGGATATCAAATCAATGGATCTGATCCGGAAACAGAATATGGTGATACGTGGCCAGAACAACCATTCTATTCTGGATATTACATTGGAAACCAAGACGACAGTATTAAAAATGACAATATGAACTATACATTGGATTATTCATCTCAAATATCACCATTTACCTATCCTGGAAGAAATATTTCAGCTTATAAAAAGAAGGAACCACAATACGGCCAGGCTCGAGACGGAGCAACGGAGAGAGAAAGGTCAAGAATGCATTTATTGAATGATGCTTTCGATCAGCTGAGAAAAGTCGTGCCAAAATCGAATTTAAGTGAACATCAAAAACTATCTAAAATTGCAACACTTCGCTTAGCGATCCACTACATCTCAGCTTTAGGCAGTATTTTAAAATCTACCGGAGTGGAAATTAAAGTTATACCAGATACTATAATTGGTGACAGAAGAGGAAGGCGACGTGGTGGACGGAAGAGAAAATTAACGGAATTAAACACTAATACCACCAATAATAACATGACGTCACGTCCGGTAATGAGGAATGACTGTAGTGTGTTTTATAATAGGACAATGGATAAATCAATTAAATTGGAAAATAACAATAAAAATCGTTCATATTATTAATAGAGATCATAATATAATTTTTTGACAGTAATTCTTGATTGGAGTATTTTTTATTTTGGATTGCATTATAAGGTAATATGAAACAATTTTGGATTTATTTTTTTTATGTTATTTTTCTAATTACGTATTCAATCAAAATTCATTTTGATCATACTCTTGTATTTTGAATAATAGTAGATAATTTTGATCTGCTTTTTATGAATTTTATAATATCATATTAACGTTATGCAACTAATTTGTGTTTTTTTTTTATTTCTAAATATCCAATTAATTGAATGAATAATTTATACAATGTATCTTAATAAATGTTATGTTATTTGAATTAACGTATTTAAATTTTTTCACATTCTGAATCAATCAATGCGTAAGGTATGTGCCCAGAATAGTAAAGGAATTGGCAGTGCTATTTTTTAGAAATACCATGTGAACAATTGACAACCAACATAATTTCTCCAGCTTTGTCCTTGAATTTCCTGGACAATCACTGCTTTATTATTGATGGATACTTATTTACTGTAGATTTGCAGCAACAACATTTCCGTGAATTTATGTTGCTATATTTATGTGATTTAGTCAATGACGTCTGTCAATAATTATGAAATTTGTGAATGGCTCTACCTGTCGCAAATATCTGTTTATTGACACATTTAAATACAAGCGGCTGGTGGTTATAAAATAATGGTTTTTTTTTTGCCTGGGGCATATAATAAAACTTGTTGCATTTTACGAAATGGGTTACAAGGGACGACAAATAACGCCCTATAATACGTTGTAAAATATGGAAAAAAATTAGGAATATATCCTTTCAAATTTCCGGAAAACTTCTAGATGAAAGATGATAAGTAAGGATAATAAACAGCGTATGATACAATATGTAAGGGATTTCTTAAAAATTCCGTGTTATATGGAAATGAGAATAGGTACCAGATATATTTTCAGTCGTAAAAGTTTCTCTGAACAGCTGGTAGTTTCATTACACTTATTACCAATGTTAAACATCTTACGGACAAGTTGATTTCACAGGACCCCAGCTTGATTTTCAATTAGCTTAGAAAAATATTTGTACTTGTTAAAACATGCAATTTACTTCAATCCCAGTTGTACACTAAATATTTGACTATACTGACGATTGGCAGCTTTCAAAACATCCCATCTTTCATAGAAGATATATTTTCATATATTTTTACTGATATTAAAATTAACAATTTCTTTTAACATTAAGGAATACAGTCGCTGTCAGGTCTCCAAGGTTCAAAACAATATGCCCTGGTTTCAGTTTCAAATTGGCCTCAATAAGTCCCTAATTTCAATAAAATGGTTTCTTGAAGTATAATTCTGATAGGATTGTCATAAAGAATACCCAAAAAAATAAACGACTTTTATAATAAAAATGTCACTCAAAGATCAAGATGAATTTTTTAAGTGTAGAAGTATATAGAACTACCCAAAAGGGTTGATAAAATTTATATAAAACTACCAAAAGGGGTAAAAAAAAGAGGTTAAAAAATAATTACCATAGATGTTGGTAAAATTAACATAAACTACCTAAGGGTGTTTTTAAAGTTCATATAAAACTACCTACACGGGTTGATAAAGTGTATATAAACTACCTAAAAGCGTTTTAAAGTTTATATAAAACTACCTAAACGGGTTGATAAAGTTTATATAAACTACTTAAACGGGTTGATAAAGTTTATAATATACAACTACCTACACGGGTTGATAAAGTTTATATAAACTACCTAAAAGTGTTTTTAAAGTTTATATAAACTACCTAAACGGGTTGATAAAGTTTATATAAAACTACCAAAACGGGTTGATACAGTTTATATAAAACTATCAAAATGGTTGATAAAGTTTATACAAAACTACACAAAAGGGTTGATAAAGTTTAAATAAAACTACCCAAAAGGGTTGATAAAGTTTATAGAAAACTATCAAAAGAGTCGATAAAGTGTATTTAAAACTACCAAAAGGGTCGATAAAGTGTATTTAAAACTACCAAAAGGGTTGATAAAGTTTATATAAACTACCTAAAAGTGTTTTAAAGTTTATATAAAACTACCAAAAGGGTCGATAAAGTGTATTTAAAACTACCAAAAGGGTCGATAAAGTGTATTTAAAACTACCAAAAGGGTTGATAAAGTGTATTTAAAACTACCAAAATGGTTGATAAAGTTTATATAAAACTACCTAAAAGTGTTTTAAAGTTTATATAAAACTACCAAAGCGTTTTTAAAGTTTTTATAAAACAACCAAAAGGGTCGATAAAGTGTATTTAAAACTACCAAAAGGGTCGATAAAGTGTATTTAAAACTACCAAAAGGGTTGATAAAGTGTATTTAAAACTACCAAAAGAGTCGATAAAGTGTATTTAAAACAACCAAAAGGGTCGATAAAGTGTATTTAAAACTACCAAAAGGGTCGATAAAGTGTATTTAAAACAACCAAAAGGGTCGATAAAGTGTATTTAAAACAACCAAAAGGGTCGATAAAGTGTATATAAAACTACCAAAAGGGTCGATAAAGTGTATTTAAAACAACCAAAAGGGTCGATAAAGTGTATTTAAAACAACCAAAAGGGTCGATAAAGTGTATATAAAACTACCAAAAGGGTCGATAAAGTGTATTTAAAACTACCAAAAGGGTCGATAAAGTGTATTTAAAACAACCAAAAGGGTCGATAAAGTGTATTTAAAACAACCAAAAGGGTCGATAAAGTGTATTTAAAACAACCAAAAGGGTCGATAAAGTGTATTTAAAACTACCAAAAGGGTCGATAAAGTTTATTTAAAACTACCAAACGGGTCGATAAAGTGTATTTAAAACTACCAAAAGGGTTGATAAAGTGTATTTAAAACAACCAAAAGGGTCGATAAAGTGTATTTAAAACTACCAAAAGGGTCGATAAAGTGTATTTAAAACTACCAAAAGGG
>NW_008710508.1:1075045-1076303 GCF_000327385.1 Lottia gigantea
GTCGATAAAGTGTATTTAAAACTACCAAAAGGGTCGATAAAGTGTATTTAAAACTACCAAAAGGGTCGATAAAGTGTATTTAAACCTACCAAAAGGGTTGATAAAGTGTATTTAAAACTACCAAAATGGTTGATAAAGTTTATATAAACCTACCTAAGAGTGTTTTAAAGTTTATATAAACCTACCAAAGCGTTTTTAAAGTTTTTATAAAACAACCAAAAGGGTCGATAAAGTGTATTTAAAACTACCAAAAGGGTCGATAAAGTGTATTTAAAACTACCAAAAGGGTCGATAAAGTGTATTTAAAACTACCAAAAGGGTTGATAAAGTGTATATAAAACTACCAAAAGGGTCGATAAAGTGTATTTAAAACTACCAAAAGGGTCGATAAAGTGTATTTAAAACTACCAAAAGGGTCGATAAAGTGTATTTAAAACTACCAAAAGGGTCGATAAAGTGTATTTAAAACTACCAAAAGGGTTGATAAAGTGTATTTAAAACTACCAAAATGGTTGATAAAGTTTATATAAAACTACCTAAAAGTGTTTTAAAGTTTATATAAAACTACCAAAGCGTTTTTAAAGTTTTTATAAAACAACCAAAAAGGTCGATAAAGTGTATTTAAAACTACCAAAAGGGTTGATAAAGTTTATATAAAACTATCTACACGGGTTGATAAAGTTTATATAAAACTATCTACAAGGGTTGATAAAGTTTATATAAAACTACCTACACGGGTTGATAAAGTTTATATAAACTACCGGAAAAGGTTTATAAAGTTTATATAAAACTACCCAAAAGGGTTGATAAGGTTAAATAAAACTACTAAAGAGGCTTATAAAGTTTATATAAACTACCTAAAAGGGTTTATAAAGTTTATATAAAACTAGAGGGGCTTATAACGTTTATATAAAACTACTACCAAAAGGGTTGAAAGTTGATATAAAACTACCAAAGGGGTTGATAACGTTGATATAAAACTACCAAAAGGGTTTATAAAATTTATATAAACTACGCAAAAGAGTCGATAAGTGTATATAAAACTACCAAAAGTGTTGATAAAGTTCACATAAAACTACCAAAACGAGTTGATAAAGTTTATATAAAACTATCAAAATGGTTATTAAGTTAAATAAACTACTAAAGGGGCTTATAACGTTTATATAAAACTACCAAAGGGGTTAATAAAGTTTATATTAAGCCAAACTTCGTGTGGTGAGTTCAGGCCCGTAGCCAAGAAGGGGCTGGGGGCAAAGCC
>NW_008710508.1:1076353-1122449 GCF_000327385.1 Lottia gigantea
CCCGCCTGATTAGACGTTTCCAGAAGTACTTGGCTGGCTACAGGCCTGGGGTGAATTTCTTGAGCATATGGGCCTTCATGGTAAAGGTTTGGCCAAATGTAACTGACGAAACCATTGGTCCTAAATATACCAATTCTAATTCGCCTAACTGTGCTTTTAAGAGAGAAAAATCGTAAAGTGCTTCGACGTTTATGCTAACAATATTTTTGAAGGATGAATAATGATTAACCATCTAATTATAGAACTATTGCCAGCTAACAGCGTGTCAGAAAACATTAAAAGCCTGTCAAAAGAGAAAAGTTTATTTTTCATGGTGAAATTAGATAAGTTAAAAAATAAAACATCACAGACACTTTAAATGGAGTGTGTCAAATCAAATTTGCTTGGACATTTTAACAAATAAACTATTCAAAAGGAAAGGGTGTGTATATTGGAGCTTGGTATTGAAAGCTTACTATATAAAATATGACCTAACTCAATTCTGATTTCTCTAATAAAAATTTAAACTGCCTTTTCTCAGTAACGTCTTATGAATAGATAAATAAGACAATTTTATGGATAGATACTTCTAGATACTTATCTATATCTTGTCTTATGAATAGTTGTGCTCGTTCTTTTAAATCATATGAAAGGTTTCCTCATTTTGACTTCTGCTTTGACAAAAAATGTGGAAAGGAAATATTTTTTCCTTTTCATATTCATTTTAAGGAGCAACTTCACTACCCGTTCTACAAATTCAAGTTTGTTTCAAAAAGTTTCAAAAACAGCAATTTTTTTTTCTCAGCTCATCGTCGAAATTTGAGCCTTCAAATGCATGTGTATCCATAATTATTATTCACGTTTGAAAGTTAAAAATTGGGCTTAGTGAGATAGATAATATGCATTATATTATAGAAAACACATATATAGGAATAGATAGTGATATTTCTAGTTTGAGGTATATTTGAAGGGATTATGAGATTTTAGTTTGTTTTAGCACAATAAAGACCCAAATCAATCCCCGAAAATACCGACTGTTCCCTTTTAAGACAGAATCTTATTTCCACTTTCTATCATATAAATAGATAGGAGGAAGGTTTATACACATAGTTTTCTTTTCGTTTTATACTAGAAGATTTGATGGAAGATATTTGGAATTCCCCCTTCTTTTGATACCAGAAAATTTGAAGTCCTTTCTGATTTCCACCTTCTTTCAAATCCAAATTAAACCAATTGAAAATTACTCCAGAAGATTGAAATGGGTATATTTATTATTTCCACTAACGATCGTTACCAAAATATATTGGGGACTTTCCAGACTACTTCAACTACCAGTTGAAAAAGGAATATCTGATCTCTGTCTCCATCAAGAATTAGATAAGATCTCTTTCGGTAAAGCATTAAAAATTATTTTAATATTCGAAATCAATGCATTGTGTTACAATTTTGAAATTCAATATATATTGCCATAATTGAAATTTAAATATCTCTATTTGTAACATACTCATTAAGATGGAATTGAATTATTTCCAACAGACTTGGTGACTGTAAATAGTGTAGTTGAACAGGTTCAAAATTGTGTAATAATGATTAGTTCAAAATTGTATATTCCACTACCTATTGATGCAAATATGTGTATAGAAAAAAAATAATTAGGAAATATCATATCGCATTTAATAATAATATGTTAAGACTCGAGCTAGGGTAGAGTATAGTATTAGAACGAATTGAACTCTCAAATTCTAGTATTATTATGGTTTGTCGTCAAAAGCGTGTAAACACTCACTAATGATTAAATTACTTCACCAGATAATAAACATAAACTCATTAAATTTCTAAAGAAAATTTATGGACCCAAATAACTACAACTTGCTACAACTTACAAATTTAATGACGCTCGTTTTTAAACATCCATATCGGATCTCATAGCTTAGTAGACCTTTTCAGGCAGAATTTGATACTCATATCAAATATTCACTGTCCCATAATATTGTTTCGTAATCTAACAGGTAAACCTTCAGAAAAACATAGATCTGACCTGTTTAAGATAATTCATAATTATATTTAAGATTATTGCATCTCAAAAAAGTTCATAAGATCATAATTCAAATAGACTTTCGATCTTTGTTTCATTTTCTTCGTCACCATTACAAATGTCTAAGGACATAAGAAGATCCATCCAGACCAAAATTGTATTCATTATCATTCGCGGTAACTAATTCCATGAAACTTTCAAAATTTGTTATAATATAGTACCATTTTGGCAATATACTGTACATAATCATCTGTTATAGTTCTTCTTTCTGGTGAAAATAATACTCAAATTTTATTAATTTTTCGCCTTAAAAAACATATAGAGTTCCTTGATATTTTATTGGTATATCGGGATAGAATACGATTCATTTACCAAAATAATTTCATATTCAAATTTCTGCACTACCTTTCTTTCAATATCTTAATCAAAATAAGACGGTACCGGCAATTACCCTGATAATACATATCTTATATATATAAAAATTTGTTGAATATCTATATAGTAAAATGCCATGAGGATTTTAAATTATCTTCTTGATTCTAATCCAGTCGATCTTAAATCATCTACACAGAATATTCATTGCTCTTAGTATCAAGTGTCATTTCAATTGAAAAGCAGCTTTTACAACATAATACGTTAGCATGAATAATGTAAGTAATTTACTAGAATGATGTTTCTTTGATCAGTTACAATTATTTTGGGAAGATATGTCTTTGATGTTCATGAGCGTATAATAAAAACATTTTCTACATGTGTTTTATTTCAAATTATCTCAATCTTGTAATTGATAATCTCTGATTTAAATACTGATAAATTCTTTTACATTCTAATAATTTCACTTCTTCACAGTATTAAACCAATTCAAATATATTCAAACTAGAATGTAAAAAGAAAAGGTTTTAAATCGAGATGGTGAATTGTCCTCATCAATAGGCCTATGTTGTTGATAATAACTTTATGAATATTGTTAGATTATAAGACACCCCTTTATGTCATAAAGTATGCATATCCCCCACAGACCTATATATACGATGTCTACATAAAAGAGTAAATATTTTATGAATCGTATTAGGCTCACAAGATCGTATGCTCATAATTGAAATTATATTTTTACCAATGCAATGGCCCAGATTTGCAAAGAAATCTTTTAGTTTTTTTATTGCTACTAATACCCGATCCATTATCTTTCTTACTGATAAAACTGCACTTAGTCAAAGTTCAACTGGAATCAAATTAAGTTTCGCCGCTGGACCCGAGTCAAAATAACATATTACATTTCAGATGAACTCTCTGGCACTTTATCTAATATAAATCATAATATATTCTTACCTATACTAAAGACAAGGGAAGAGGGAAATTGTAGCGAGATCTATTTTACCGTTTATTATTATTTATATAGATATCTCTATATTGTTTGCTTGTATGAAGAGGGGAGTTGGAATCTTGTGAAGGGTCTAGAGTGAATAAGAGAGGCCCTGGGGTGGTCATCTTCTCATATATCGCCCTAATCTCTATCTACCCCTGGGGTGAAAAGGGAAGCAGTCCACGGGATAGTTGGAATTGTTTTTCTCTTTGGTATTTAATTCTCATCCGTTTTCTGCACTAAGTCGCCTAAAATTGGACGGAATTTATTTACTATTGAAAATGTCATAATCACTGTAAACTTTGCGTGTGGTATTAAACCGGGTAAAACATTTCATACTGAAATTTAAGTCTACAATTTTGTAAATCAAGAGTAAATTTCTAATAATTTTATTAAGAGTTCTTCGATCTGGAAGCCTGGTGATTTTCAGTATAAATATTAATTTTCAGAATGGACTCAGAGAAAGTTTAACTAAATCAAAATAAACATGTTTGAGAAGTTTGACATCGAGTTGAAACTTTGGTGTATGTAAATTAGGTTCTTGTCGAATGAAAAGGGGTTGCTCACGGTTAGATTCAAGCAAACCTTATTTTACAAAGCTCTACATAAGCTCACATGGAGAAGTACAGAAAGAAAAACATTTATACAATTTATTCGCAATAAGACATGTATTAATATTTAAACATGTAGAAACCTCACAAGTTACCAACCTGTCACTAATTAAATAATAATTATAACTACATATTAATATGTGAACCAGTTTTTTCTCAAACTTTCTATATTTCTTTACTCACCAGGGGTTCTTCAGCTTTTATAAGACACGTGTTCCAGTGTGAGTTGTTATGTTTTCGGCGAGATTTCAATGTTTGAAATAGTGGGAGAAACGCTGAATTAATTGCTGTTACTGTCAATATTTGGACTAAGAAGCGCCTGTATTTCACATCAACTCTAGCGTATACATTGATTTCCATTCCGCTACATTGAAACCAATTTGTTATGACAAATCCAAGTTTTGCTTATTATTTTTATCATCAGTAGAAACCTAAACTTATTTACATGGAAGTACAAATTTTGTTATTAATAACAGTTAAAGTTGTTAACATTTGATAATGGATGTTTGATCGTGTTTTATTAATGGTGTTGAAGTTATCAAGCATGTTTCCTCTACTTTAATATAATAACCACACCAGATTTAGTGTTTATTTATCATATGTTTAGCATGTTCAACATGACGTTTTACATATAGTATTAAATACTTTCAATCCATACCGTAATCAAAACTTTCACAATTTTTTAACAATTGCATTATACTGAGCGACAATCATTTTTACAACCATATTGAAAACTATTTGAAAGTACAAAGCACTATTGAGCAACAGCCATGACACCAAAAACAACAGATGAGGTCGAAAATCACACATGAAAGCACACATTCTTTTACGGGTTGAACAACACAAGTTGATGTCCGAGGTAGACGAATGGATCTTTCGTCAGTAACTCGCAGACTGGGGTCGATCTGCCAGTCAATTGGAATCTCTTGATCCTACCTATATGACATCCATTCAGTTGATCCAGGTTGGTAGTACATATCGTTCCTGTCCACTGTAAAAGATATGATACGGTGCTGTGGATCTCTTCGTCTTTTCTTTGATGAAAATTTGTAAGGTGTACAGACGAAGGACACCAGTTAATAAATTTCAATTAAAAATATTGAATTCAATCTAAGTTTCATATAGGTATTATGGTGGACAAAAAGGCAATCTTGGTCTAGGTGAGTTTGTAATGCACATTTGCTGACGGTTACAGGTGAATTTCAGTACTTAGCCATGATAAGAAACAGTTATTGCTAATCTCTCTAACCTATCAACCAGAAAGTCTAAGATAGTGGACCACAGCCATATACGCCCACCATGGCATGCGGATGGTAAATATTCAGGATTTTGGGACAAGGGCAATAACTCTTCTTCTAACGGTCGAAAATAGCTCAAATTCAAACTTGATCTTCGTTTTATGAATATGGATACACATACCGAATTTCATTCGATTCCATCAAAAAATATAGTTTTTAGAGCGTTTACAAGCAAATGTTGACGGACGGACGGACCTTTTTCATGAATATGTATGCACATACCGAATTTCATTTGATTCCTTCAAACGGTCTAGTTTTTAGAGTGTTTACGAGCAATTGAAGTTGATAGAAGCACATACTGTATAGAGGTTAAAGAGCGATAACTCCTCAAAACTGACGTAAGAGGCCTAAATCTTGAAAAAGTCTTAAATTTAATCAGAAGTAAACTAAACTTTCTCAAACCTTTCGATTTAGGTCAAATAACATCCATTTAAAGTTTCATCAAAATCGGTTGAAAACTAATAGAGTAATAGCATATTAAAGATTTTGAGGCAAGGACAATAACTCAAATTCGCACTTGATCTTCGTTTTATGAGTATGTATACACATACGTTTACAAACAAATGTTGACGAACGGACCGACCATAGAGAGATGTGGGCGTATAAAAATGAACATATTTTCATTGAATAGAAAATATTGCATGATGTGAGATAATACCATATTAAATCTGACATAAATATAATAAATAAATATCTTATGGTAACAAGGTATAACTATATTGCTCCTAAAATTATAGGGATCATAAAGAGGTTTTTCTAATTTTTGTTTAAATATTGAATATACCAACCAAATGATAATAGTGGACTCTCCAGAGGGGATTGCGAGATGTAAAATAAAATATTTCAAAGTAAACATGTCCTGCAATGCTAGCGACACTCTGTTACTAGTATATACAAGTACTGGTAAATTATGTCAGTTGTACTCAAAGAAGGTTCAACATAGATCTCAATGATGAATAGTCTTGTAGAACATAATTTTTGAATTGTCCTAGTAGATCCTAGTATAGAACACAGAATTTCATGAAAATCAGATTAGATTCTTTTAATTAACAACGAAATTCTTAAGGACAGGGAAGGGCTGAGAAGATGTCTATGTCTATGGAGCTATCCCTTTCTTCTAATGGAGCTGTGAAAGTTTAAAGGGATAATATCGCAGTTGTTTTGTAAAATTAGCATCACAATTGTCAAATCTAGCAGAGGCAAGGACAATCTATATTGCATTTGCCTGATTTACATAACCTTTTATTATAGCCTACATCAGAAACACAATGCAGTTATAAATGCTTTATACCAGATCAATTCAATGAAGCCTTTACATTTTAAAACCCAGTGACCCTTTTAGCAACCATCTGATTTAAGGTTTCATTAGTTTAATAATGGACAGGACGATAAACAGAACATAGTAGCTACACAAAGTAAATAGTCTATACACAGTTATCTCCCCTTCTTTGATAAGACCAATTCTCTTAAACTATCTTCACTTTCTTTGATACTTCTTTCTAAATAGCCTTTATTAGTCTAGAATATATATCAATTCAACATTATAATACTTCTTAAAGTCTTTTTACCCAAAAGACCATTATAGTGGCCCCTTGTATAACTCAGAAATAAAACAAAATACTGAAGTATATCACATACAAAATATAAACTGTTCGAAAAATGAATCACAACATCAATAACAACTTACATCAATGCTTTTGATTTTTTCTTCTGATGCTTTTATCTTAGAATCTAGATTTTTCTGTATTTGAGGAATTGGTTGCAATAAGAACCTGAAATAAGTTTCAGAAAGTACATTTATATAAAGTATTAAGAGGTTGTCAACTGTCATTTTTAATCCATACTATAAAGCTAGCTTGCCAGGCAAGGTAATATACGCCCACTGGCAGCTTTGATTTTAAATAAAAATATTTGCCAGTACAGTAACAATTACCAGGATGAAATATTCAACCTTCAGATATATACTTCTTTTGAACTTTTTGAGGTAACACTGAACAATATTCCCAAGTTTCATCAAAATCTGTCAAGGAGTGTTTACAGTCTAAAAACTTGAACGCATTTTAAAGAACAAGGGCAATAACTCATGCTTAATATTTTTCGATTTTTCGGATTTTCAATAGGGTCCATTCTTGGGTGATTACATACACTCTCACATCAAGTTTCGCCATAATCCATCAAAAACTGTGCCTTCTAGAAAAACCCTCAAAAAAAAATTAAAACCACATCAAAAACCATATTGGCTGACGAGTAAAAGAGAGTTATTGTCTCCAATGAGTTCAAAGTTCAATATGAGATTAATGTTTAATAATAACTTACATTCTTCCAACTCCTTGATATACCCTAGTCTCAGATGGTAGAGCTTCTATTTCTTTAGTCACTAATTTAGAATGTGTTATTTGTCGTTTTAACGTTTCTATCTGTGCATCTGATATCTTCAGTTGCTGAGTAGTTGTAATCATCTTGGATTGAAGCTCTTGAAAAGCCTGAAAACAATCATATTCTTGAACAAGATAATCCAGATAACAACTTTGCACACAGAATATCAATTACTTATCTCAACCGAGGGTAATCAACAAGGGACAGGGTCTAATGTTCAACAATATGATGTTAAACTTAGAGACCCCATAGTCTGCCCATAGTCACAGTTGCATTTCTAAGGAGGGGACGGGGATGCATTAAAAAAAGGCTGGCTTTAACTGTAGCCCTCACAATCAAATTTCTTATCATTGTAAATAGCGAAAGCATTGCCTGAGAGATTGACAATTCTTTGCCTCCCTCACTTAATGATTCAAAAAAAAGTCACGGCATAGACATCAGGTTTCTTTTACTCATACAGTCAAGTAACCATATTTCGTGCTAACCTTTTTTTCGTGCATCTCCGGAAATGATTAATAATTTACATGTGCAACCTCAACATTTGCTTGTTTTGATAAACATGGGTTATCTGTACTACAATGTCAGCTAGTAGAATGAATCCAGTAGTTTCAAGCAAGGTAAAATGTATTAATGTATAGGCCTACTTTGGCAAATACAAAATGGCTGATTTCAGTTATTACCAAAAGTCACAATCGGCTAGCAGATTCCGTGTCAGCTGAAAAATTCTATGGAACACAATGTGTTGTTGTTTCAATGACTTTTATCAATAAATCACGTTACGTATTTTATTGTGTCAGTCACTATTTTTTTAGACTAATCATAATCATGCACTATGCAGTCAAAAATCAGTAGTGACTTGTAGGCCCTATGTATACACTTAAACATTAACTTAACTAAGAAAATAACATTAACTATTATGAATATAGCGTCTTTTTAGAATAATTATACATTGTTACCTTCCTTAATTCCAGATCAACACCGGTCGGTCCTTCTTTGGCAGCCATGATGTTGGTATTTGAAGGGAGAAGTTGTTGATGTAATAAATCTCCTTTTGAACACCAATCTATTTGTTAACATTTTGGGTTTTGGGTATGTTTTGAGTAAGTGATTTATAAGATATAATTTTGTCCACAGATTTTTTTCTGTTTTGTTTGCTCTATTTGGTGAAGGAAAATGATAATCAACAATAATTACTCAAATCCGCTCTTAAAAAGAGTTATTTCCCTTATACCATTTGGTAATCCGAAACTTCTTGAAATTAATTTATTCTAAAAACGGGATGCTGTACAATGAAGACTTCGTTAGTAGGCGTGTTCGGGGTCGATTTGGGTCTTGAAGAATATTGGCGGTGAACTGTGAAACCAGTCTCTATCAGCTACTGACCCATGCAAATGCGGTTACCCCCTTGACACAATTCTTGTGTTTATGAGTATAACGACCTAATAATTATATGTCATACCGTATATGTTGTAAATTGTGGTGCACAACACCGTTATGTATGTATTTAAGTTAGATGAATACCTAATAGTCAAAGATCGTAAGAATTGATTAAGGTATCCAGACTATCCGCTAAATAAATTATACAAAGAGGACCGGTTTGAGTGGATACTCCGGCCATCCTTGTCATCTAC
This sequence comes from Lottia gigantea, assembly GCF_000327385.1. Lineage (NCBI taxonomy): Eukaryota > Metazoa > Mollusca > Gastropoda > Lottiidae > Lottia > Lottia gigantea. The sequence continues at coordinate 1,085,647 of NW_008710508.1, forward strand.
TGATTTATTTTCCGTTAGTGCACAAGTGTTTCTCTTGCTTTTGCTACAATACACAATACCCAAGCTCTAGATAACCACACAGACAAAGGCATTGTATTACAAAACCTTGTGATCTATGGCCCCAAACTCATGGGCAATGAAGATGCTGATAGACAGATATATTTGGAAGAGAATTGCGACGGTAATGAACTACACTGAAATGGCTTTTCTGGTTCCTTTCCTGTCCCAACTAGAAAAATGACTTGCCTCATTGTGGACTAAATATGCATGCATCACATATCATTTGAAGCTTACCGCATTCCGCCAAATCAAAACTGAAGTCTTTAAATTATACTCATAAGCCAATATTGTAGATAGATATGATCTATAATGTTTTATCGCGGTTAGGTACTGTAGGCTTTAGGTATTAGATTTTAAAGGTACATCTTAATATAATACAGCTGTTATCAACATCAAAACAATCCAACTATCTCAACAGTAAAAACCGTGAATAGTGAGTGTGAAAAATTGAAGAAAGATACACATCATTTTAGTCTAACTATATATACTGAAACTCAATAGAAAACTACAGGATAATCTCTAGCCACCTTCAAGCGTGGGCTACATTACAATAACAATGATGCTAATATTAGTGCTGAGGGGGGCTAATATTTGTGTTAATGACCTTAGGTCCTTATTTAGCGTAACTCGCATATAAATAATTAACCTCTGGTGCCAATTTAGTGAATAATATGTTAATAACCTTTGATACCCATTTAGCGTATACTACATGTTAATAACTTTTGGTACCTGCAATTCATAATAGGCTTTAGATACTTATTAAGTGTATTCTTTATGTTAATAACCTTTGGTAATCATTTTTAAACATGCTACACTGAAATAACCCCTTGCACCCATTCAGTGTATGCTCGAGTTTCATAATAAAAATCCGTACCAGCAAGACAATTTCGTTAATCGAAATCTCGTCCAAAGTATGGCAAAATCGATAGTAAAAGTAGTATAGTAGTGGATAAAGAGAAATACCATGAGGTGTTTCGAAAAGAGTAAACATGGTCTGCTTCGCGCGCGACACCCGCCACTACTATACAGATCAATATCATGAGCTACAATCAGTCCAATTTTTGCCTCTTGCCAGAAAGTCTTCTTGAATCGAACAAGCTCTGGATAGCTACACAGATCTAGATTACAGTATATTAATATTCTCTGCGACTGGTTTTCAAGAAGTAAAGACTAGCCTTCATGTAACCTTTTGTGAGTATTCGGTGCTGTTATATACAGCCTCTTAAGCTCAACTAGCGACATACTAATATACATATACATGTATATATATCCAAATATATAAATATATATATATCTGTTTAATTTGTTGCTGTACCAGCTGATAGAGCTCACCTTTTAGTACTTTTCAGGATTAAAATACAATGTTCTAGGCTTTCGCAATTAAACCTTACAATTGAAAATTCCAAATCATTGTCAAGATTCGCGGGACAGCTATGGCGACATGGTATCGGTCTACTATTTGTACTTGAGTGAGGCATCTGTAGTCAGAGGAAAACTCGACACTATCAATCCAATAACTTTCGCTAAAAATCTTATAGTGATTTTTCTAAGTTTGTTATAATTAAGTAATTCCTTAGTCTTAGTTTTGTCTTTTGTCATCAGTAAGACGTAGTGTCATTGCAGAAGAATTAAGTAAAAACCCTAGGAAAACCATAGATTTGGAAGGTTTTAGGGTAGATTTAACTGGATGTATTACAAATCCTAATTTTCTAAAAAAATATTAACAGTTGCAACTACATTAACACAACATTTTTTATAATTATCTCCCATTAGAAAAATATCATCAATATAAGCAGAAAATACATGTCCTACAGATCTTAAGGAGGACAAAGCAGGTTTTAGCAACTTAGTAAATTTTCTAGGGCAAAAACATAGCCCATTAGGAAAACATGTAAAACTGTAATATTTATTTTTCCAAGAAAATTTCAATTTAATGACATTGGCTATAGTATCCATTTTAAAATGATTATATTCAATACACTGATTCAATTGTCTCAAGTTCAGTATCATTCGACGAGTTCCATCTGGCTTTCCCCTGAGAAAAATTGGAGAGAGAAAATCATGCTCTTCTCTATAGCATTCTCGAAGAACACCTTTGGTGAGTAGCTTCTGAATTTCAGAGTCAATGATTTGAATTTCTTGAGGCCAAAATGCATGATGTGGTGCACTATTTGAGGTAAAAGTGATTGAAAAGTTATATTTGTGCCTTTCACCATTTCAAGAATCTCTGGATCAGATTTTTTGCCACTCAACAAAATAATTTTGAACAGGGCCAGCTGGGAACATTTGAACTTCAACATGTCATTGAGCTAAAAGATCAGAACAATATTAATCAAAATCACTCACCTCAACACAATTTATGTTTAAGAGTGATCTATCTTCAGTTATTTTTGACTTGTTTCTTCTTGTATTGGTTGTTTGGCTTCTGATTTTTGTATTTGTCTTTTTGCTTGTACTTGATTGAACTTGTGCTTGTCTAAAAAGAATGACTGTTGTTGTATCTGGTATATGGTCTGTTATTATATGAAGATCTCGCAGTTTCAGGCTTTCGGTGCTGAACCTGCTTACCAAGTTTATTAGTTTCCTTAATAACAGTAAGAGAATTGGGCAAATCGTCTCCGAACAACTGATTCCCTGTCATAGGGACATTTTTGGAACATAAAGAGCTAAACTCTTTATTGAGTGGAGGTTTTATCAAGTCTTGACAGGCATTTCCTAACAAAGCAATGCCATCCACCAGTTAAGTTACTACCTCTGAAGGAGTATCCTTTGTAAGGAGAACATTCACTGAGTTTCTAATGGCAACCGAAGCTTTAATAATGGATTTCTGAATGCCAGCCATTCTCAGGTCTTGAGTTCTTGTGATCTTCGACAATTTACCCCAGATTTCCTGATTTACTAGAGGCACTGTCAGTTGCTCACAGTTACTTGGTCTCAAGTATTTTTCCAACTTTTCTTTTAATTTATCATCCGATAATTTATTTATAAATCTTTGTTCACAATTGAAGCTAAGCGTTCAGGAATTGGAGTGGTTGTAGGTTCATCTCCATTAAATTCAGAATCTAGTTGCATTAATAGATCCACATCGTTTGACTGAATATTTGATTTTGGCAACAAAACTTCAGTATCACTGACACTCATCACTGTCAATGTCATCAGATGAACTCATGGCAGTCAAGGTGTGAGTCTTTTTATGACTATGTATACCAAGTGGTTTAGTAAACCCATCATTCTTCCGTTTCCTGGAAAGCTTACTAGCAGGAATCGCATTATTTGAGCAGTCTTGCACAGAATTTAAAGTGCTAGATGTAAAGACAGTGCCCATTTTCTCAATGTTTTGAGAAATTAAATTCATGGTGTCTTGTAATGTTAACATTACTATCAAAATATTTTCTCAGACATTGATGTAGGCATGTTTTAATAGGTAAATCTTCAGAGTCTATTGTTATGTGCATAGCAACATCAGTATTTAGGTCCAGGAGATTATCTTCTCTCTGCATTGGAAAGGGCTGGCACATCAGACGACACGGCTGTATGTGGTTTCCGTAACTTCGCCATTGTTGGAAGCAATAAGGCCTAATACCCCAAAAACTTACAAGGTTTATAACAGGGCGTTAAAAAGTGTAAAAACCTGGAGCGAAAGTTTCTAACTCACAGGCCAACGATATGTAAGGATTATGTCGATCAAAAATTTTAGATTAAAGATTGACTGTTCTATAGCGAAGCACGCTTGACGGTTGAAGCTTCCACAGCGGTCTCTACCCTGTCTGAAGTCCGATTCAAAGCAGAAAACTTTGTTTCGTGTTTACAGCATGATGCGGTACTACGACAGACATTTAGCTACAGTAATGTACCACTAAATAATTTGGTAATTAATTAATTCACTTGACTCATCATGTTTTTTATTACCAATTTCATTGATAATTGATATCAATGCCAATATACTTAATGGGTATTACAAGTACCTAAAGTATCTCCATACCTTTCGTAATTACAAATTAACCGAGTGTGAATGTACAAAAGCTCTCTATTTTGTAAAGGTTTTATCTCCCACCCAAACAAGACATGGAAAACTTCACATATTCACCCCTCAGACAATATACATTATACATGGTCAGAATATATCTGTAACAGTTTATATTCCGAGTATTAAATCTCAATGTGTATATCACAAAATACACTATACCCCATTGGTGATATAGCTCAGCATATTCATAGAATAGAGAGAAATATAACTGAAGAAGAAATGGAATGTTTCCAGAAGAGATAAGAGATAAAGTACATTAATTTCTTTCAGAAACTTATATCTTTCTTCTTCTATTTTATTATGTTAACTCAATCGCTTAAGAAAAACTTTTAACATGTCTGTAATTGGCATGTATTAACGTTTCATATAGGTTGTGTATGTTGGTATTAGACGTGGCTACTATCGTAATCCTTTTATATACAGATTTTTATCTTTTCAGAACCCTACTCATACTCCCTTATCTTTTAGAACCGATGGCAAATACTATATATCATATATTCATATTATACATTTTATGTTCAGAACTAACTACTGTTAACTAAACCCTTTCATATCTGGAAGAACTTCTTCACTCTAGATGTTATCCCACTTCAGAAGGAATGAATAACTGATGAATGAATGAATGTATGTTTGCTGTATTTAGTGATTATTTTCAGCAGTTTGTATCTTGTCTAGAATATATCTATTGTAAATATTATAATATACACCACACATTACATATATAAATATTTAAAGACCAGTATCATAAATATTATATCATGTTATAAGTACATTCTCATAATATGAAATTGCTCCACATCATCATATCTCATTAGCATATTAGCTAAGTTACATATGACCTAATTATAATAATACCATCATTACAGAACACCTACTTAGCGTACGCCCTGATCAGAATTGTCTGATCAGTTGTCTGAGCAAGTAATAAGATGCTCTAAATGGTATTTCGTCTACATTGCTGCTTTTTACATAATAATGATCTTCCAATCCTTAGTCTGTACTCTTAGTCTGTACCCTTAGTCTGTACTCTCTATACTGTCTTTGTTATAATTCGAGAAAAAGGGGCTTGGTTTACATTGAAACAAATATATAATTGCTTGGTGATCATCGTCGTCATTTGCATTCGAAACTGTTATCACAAATCAGCAGCGACCACTTTCTCAATACAATATGAAGTATCAATATTGATCTGTAACCCTTTCCCCTGTAGGCCGATATATTTTGGAGAATAACTTTCTATTCAACGGCCTTTACAGTATGTAGTTTGTTACTTTAACTCTTTTCTTGACTTTCTACTATCAGTACATGTATGAGAATGCGGGAAATAAATCAGAGAAATGGCTGTGTTTATATTTTTAGAATGGGAGAAGAATTACAGTTATATCAATACTTTAAAGAAGATGAGTTGTTAAGTAGAATAATTATTTGAATGAAAGTCCACGTGTTCCTCCATCGTATACATTTCATGTAAACATCTACACAAATAAATCACAATTTATGCTATGTATGCAACACTTACAGATAATAAGCGCTTACTACACCAATCAAAATACTAATCTGCACTTACAAGAACTGATGATAGACAAATATGTTGTGCCTCTCATCCTTAATATTTTTAGCTCCTAAATCTAGGAGGAAATAAAGACAAAAGCATCTCCAGAAATTCAAGTACCTAATTCGTAAACATATACATCTTAATACGACACTGAAGCAATGTTTCTGAGCAGACAGGGAACTACAACGAATAACGACGCCCCAATATCCATAGGTCCCCAGCTACATTGAAGTGGAATTAATTACTTGATTTATTAGAAGATAGTAAATACATCCTTAAAGAAAACATTATTTTTGGAACAATGGTATGTAGGTCAACTTAAAACTTAGTAAACAACAACAATTGTTCTGATACAAAATCTGTATGAAAATGGTGTTTTGTTTAAATAACAACCAGTAGAATATAGTACGTGCAGCGTGCTATGGGTGTTTACTGTAGTATAATTAAAGTTAGTTGATGTAAGGATGGTCTTTTCTGATGAGTCAAGTTGCTGATAATGAACATTTCTCATAGGTAACTCATAGAATAACAAAATACCATGATACCATTATCTGCCTGGCGGCACGTATACTATCAAAATATATCTTTGAAAGAGTGGTCACTAATGCAAAGTTTATCCTAACCCATCTTCAAACTGATTAAAGTTAATTTGTTACAATCTGTGTGTAAAACCAAAAGAAAAAAGAAACGCGGCTAGTTTAATCCTCAAAATCTGATCCATTACGTTATTAGTAATAAACCCATCTCTTTTCATTGACCAAATGTCAATTGTCTATTAAGACTTAGTTTGTCTGCAGTTCGACAGCGCTTTTCTGATATTATTCCACACTACAAGACAACAGTTGATGGCATGGAGTATACAGCTCATCACTAATTTACTTAACATACCTACACTAGAAACTTATCGCAATCATTTCTTACCGTTACCATAGAAACCAAATAGGCAGAAAAGTTTTAAAACTCAATTTTTTCTGTTTAAAATAATAACGATTTCACCTTAAACAAGACGAGAAAGTTGATATAATCTAATTACAAAAGACTAATTGTGTATATCAAAATATATTACTTAATTCATTAAGGAATCTGTTGGACGGCATAATATGATACTAATTAACGCCGACTCCACCATTTATTCCTAATATTAGTTACTATAAATAACCTCGGCGTTGGCAGCAGATAGTGCTGAGTTGTAGGCGCATATAACTAGTCGAGGGATTTACGTGTTGGACGTATCAGACTGCAGTAGTGTGATTTCTGGTGGAACATTCAGTTAAGGTGAACTTTATTTATTTCAAATACTTGTATTAATAACTATCCCATCGCACTTAAAATTAAGTTGATTTATATGTTATAAATTTATAAAACAATTTACCTAATATGTTTATTGGCAAAATCTTTAAAAGTATTCGTTAAAAGTAAGAAAGTCGTTTGAGAATTGTGGTTATTAAGTTTTCAACTTTAATTTGTTTTGCGTATGACTGAATGTATTTTGTTTCTTCTAAATTATGTTCCCAAAAAATTATCTATTCGGAAATTAACAAAACAAAGTCTTGATAGAAACAATAATTTGGGATTGTTTTATCGCGTTGACCTTATAAGGTCCAGAGTAAACAGTATTGTTCATCAATGAAATCTTTCATTTTTTTTTTTTTTTTTTTTTTTTTTTTTTGGCACCTTGTTTGCGTGAAATAATTTAGATTTTAATATAATACATGCTCTCTTCAAAATCGTTTAGAAACAATAGCTTTTCTTGTATTAGTTGGTACATTTTTGACTTCAGTTTCGGTTCAATTTTAGATTACAGGTTTTACCAGCAGCGTTAATGCCCGATTTTATGCCATACTATTTTGTTATATACAGTAAGTTAATAACGATGCCCATACATGTCAATTCTAACAAGCGACGGTATGCTATTTTTGATATCACGAGTAGCATCACTTTGGATTAGCGGCAGTTAGATGTATATCATTTAGGATTCTTCACTATAATAAATATTTCAAGTACATTAACTGTCAACATCAATGAAATATTGCGAATAAGTTGGCTACCTTGAGATAATATTTCCGAGATTTTAAGGAGGTCAAATGAAGGTTAGACAGTTAACGTGTTAATGAAGCGAGATGTTTACATCTTAATTATTCATGAAAATGCTTAAATTCTCTTTACCTTGCATCCACTCTATTGATGTATTCACCTTTGATCTCGAACATTTCTGCTAATGTGATCTTTACTTTTAAGGCCTGGTTTTAAAGGAGAACCTTCACTATCCGTTCGACCAAGCATACCTTAGTTTCAAAAACAGGATTTGTTTTAGTTTACATAATCAGTAATAGTGTTCACAGCTCATCGTCGAAATTTGAGCCTTCAAATCCATAATTATTCACGTTTTAAAGTTAAAAATTCGACTCTAATTTTAGTGAGACTATGCCATATATAGAAACACATAATATAGGAATAGAGAGTAAAATTTCTAGTTTGAGGTCTATTTGAAGCACAATAAAGACCCAAATCAATCCCCGAAAATGCCGACTGTTTCCCTTTAATGCCATGAAATATCATAGTGACAATTTTCCACCTGGGCAATTAAGTTTTTGAAGTGAGGTGCTGACAATTTTTGACAACATAGTTTTGTTCATAATAGAATTCATGATATCAATACTGTTTTAATAAGTCTCACTTTACTGGGACAAGGTAGTCCAATTAATGAGCTTAACAATTCATGATCATTACATAACGTCTACGGTATATTTGTTTTGATCTTATCTCCGATCTCAGATCAAATGACAGCATTTGATATCTTTGACCTACTTTAACTTTTATTGAAGCAGCGGGAAGAGATAAAAGTGAGAAATGAATTTTGCTACTTATCTTGATTATAGTAGGACATCTGATGCATTCAGTTTTAGATTATTCTGACTTCTAAGCATACCAAGATGTTTAAATGTGAGCTTTAAATATGATTCAAACACGTTCAGGTTTTTAAACCAAAACGACTGTTTACTCGGAGGTGACGCCTTTCCAAACATTCTTGTTTACGATCAACCAAAGTGATTCTCAAATCACATCCTTTGATTGCGCCACCATTTTTAGGTACAATATTATGAAAACAAGCTTATTAACAATGGTTCGGATTAACGGTTACTTCTACATAGTAAATATTCCGTTCCCGGATTATCGGCAACCGGATAAACGCGGCTCCACTGTATGGAGGTGGTTTGCGAGGCACGGATTGCAGTCAAAACAATGGTATTTGCCTTTGCAGTGAGGCGATCATGATTAAGACTGGAATATCTTGACTAGTACGCCAGTTTTGATATTATAATACACAATGTACTTTTACAAAGTTTTCAATTTTTACATCATCCGCGGACAGCTGCAATGTACCTTACTCTGAGAATTTCTTGTTGTTTACACAACTAAACATAAATTGCATATGAAGCAACTTGACGTGAGGTTGAAAGAGTGCCAAATGAGAATTTCAGTATTAGTATTTTGACAGTGACAACAGCACAGTCTAGAACAGTAACCGATATTACTTTTCCATGTCCTCTAACTATAAAAGGCTGCATGGCAATAGGTTATTTGATACTTTAACTAGATTTCTAGATGCGGAATCTTTCAATTTCAAGCCAATTGATTAGATATTCCGATATGAAATAGAGTCTGTACGGTGTAGATAATTGGATGCTGTAAATTGTGTTTATAAGTCATATAAATACCTCGAAGCTCAGTAAGGTTAAATTTACCATTTAAGAGTTAAGTTTTTAAATTCTTTAAATTATCTCTTGGAAGATATTCAAAATCAGTTTGCACCTGAAAATGCAATTAATTATAAAATATTATGTGGTTCTTTACATACCATAGATTAGCTTTCGAAAATGTTTTCTATACAAATTGTGAGTGTGTTACCAATTTCACCGACAGAAATTTCTGGAATGATAAACTGTTTTGAGATAATAGATAAAAACGAAATAGTAAACATTGTAAACATTGCATTGTAAACGTTACATTTTGATGGTGGACAGTATGATGTTGTCGGTCCTCTGTTACCCAATAAGGTTCAGACAATTATATTACACGTGGCATTTAAAGTAAGATTTGACAGTAATGATCCACAAAACAGATTTGGCATTTTTGCAGCAAGGTTTATACAGATAACATTACAGTTTGTAATAACTAATATAAATCAATCAACTACTTAAAATTATATCACCATTTTTACTTGATACGAATTACGTAATGAATTCTAATCAGCATAATTTTCAATTCTGAATTTTCCTTGAAATGTGATTGTTACGCCAAGTTTCAGATATAAATGTAACCAAACATAGTCAGGTGGGAAATTGATCGACATTTCATCAGTCGACAGCGGAAATGTTTTAACAATCTTGAGTTATGTTTATATAATATTTAAAGATACATGTGATACCTGCATTGGGGTTTCTTTTGAAATCATTTCCCTTTTTGTCTTGGTTCCAAACTAAATCAAACAACAACAAACACCTCGTCTGTAAATCCAACATTATAGTACCTTTTAAATTCAGGAAAGTATAAATGGAAGCATCAAGTTATCAAGCTTCATTCCAAAGAAAACATTTTAAATATTGACTTGTTTGCCTGAAGACAGGATGTATTATGTATCACATACATTTCAAATAAAAAGGTTATTTAAGACATAAAACAGAAAGTGATTATGAATTGAACATACTGTGTACGAAAACATGCCAAAATCCATGTAAATAGAATACAACTATTTACATTTTAAACAAATCGTAAGCATGAAAAACCTTCAAACGTGAAATTTTGGGAGCTTCTTGCATTTATTACATCAATGTGGTTTCGCTTTAAAACATAAAAAGACAATTTAGTTTCGATGAAATCATTAGTGAAAGAGATCATTAAAGATGGATTGAAAAGATACCAGAAAAATTGTATAGAACATATGTTCATGATGTACTTTGTTGTTTTAGTAATCAACTATTATGAAAAGATTCAACATGAACTTAGATCAAATTACTCTTACATTACCAACAAATTATACACTGCGCACAAGTATTTTCATAGTAAACATGGTGCATTCTACATAATAATTACCTATAAAGAGAAGCTAGATTTTATATTTTTGGCAAAGAAGGCCTGCTTTCAACTTTCCAAGACTTCTTCATTTAACATAATAATTAAGGGTCTTAATCAATATTCAACAAGAGATGCTTTATCAAATTATCTCGTGATTATTATTATGCCCCCGATATCAATTGGCATCGTTTGAAAGGAACCTGCATGATGCACTTCCGCTTTTATATTTTATTGATCACATATTATGTACAAATTTCCTGGCATTGGCGTATTCATACATATGTTTTTTCTAGAATTCCAGACCATCGTATTCTAGAAAACATATTTAACATATTAAAATATCTGTATCTTGATCAGGATATTGACTGAAGAATTTCTTGTAAGCTATTTTGAACCTAAGTAATTCGTTCCATATACCTTGAACAAATACTACATTAGTGTAAGTTTTACCGTTTGATATAACAATTATTTAGGAATGATGCATAGAATTTTAGGAAACATGATAAGATAACAATATTTCTGAAGAAATGAATAAAATAAGCTCAGCTTTCTACAATACTGTACATTATGATAATTTTCAGATTTTAAACAGAACTAACTAGTACACATTCTATATTTAATTAAACTTCAAACCATACTTATGACACCATAAATATAGTTTCTGCCTTTTCATAACTGTTCCCCTTTCATTTAAATACAATTTTTCGTTTATATTCCAGTTCCAAGATGGACAGTCCTCATATTAAAGATAATAGTGATGGAACTATTACAGTGGAATACCAACCTAAATCAGTAGGGAAACATGAAGTCCAGATGGAATATAATGGTGCCAGCGTTAATGGTAACATTTTATTGTATACTCTTTGATCTCATAAAATAAGATAAATAAATTCCAAGATGAAATGACCAGAGTCTTTCATTTAGAGACTGGCTTAGAACATGAAAGATCACATAACTTTTTCTCTTTAAGTATATGGGAGGAGTGAAACTATTGGACTAATTGAAGTTTATTCAAATGTTATTTGGAAATTGAATGTTTATACAGATAGATAAACTGCATACTGAATATCAGACTCTAACAGACCTCGTTTTATCTTATACAACAAAAATACAAAACGAGTATCAAGATAGGCTTTAAATAACAATTCACCATATATCTCCAATTTAGACCGTTCACTTCAAAGTTTGAAAGATGAACAAACGGTTTATCTGACAAACTGAATACACATAGTTCATCCCAAAATAAACTGTCTGAAAACACATGGTTTATCTGGCAATAAACTGTCTGGAGACAAATTGTTCATCTAACAACTGGCTGTCTGAAAACATACGATTTATATGACAACAGGCTGTCTGAAAACACATGTTTTATATGACAATAGACTGTCTGAAAAAAACGACTGTCTGGAAACACATGATTTATCTGATAATAAACTGTCTGAAAACACGATTCATCTCACAAACAGACTGACTGAAAACACACGATTCATCTCACAAACACACGGTTAATTATATTTTTTTCCATATTATGAGATTAAAGAATTTGTTAAAGTGTGTATGTTACATGCAATGTTGGTTAAAAATGATACTTTTGGGCGTTGCTGTCCCACTATGTGAAACATCAGAGGCAAGGTATCAATATTCCTGTATGAAACCTCGTGATTGCTCGAGTTTAAAATCTTGTAAGAATAATGGCTTAAAAGAAAAATACAAAAATAATTGTGTACAGGAAACCTGTCAGCTTCCATTAACAGTTCAAAATAATATAATCTTCGAGTTCTCTTTCTTTTTAAAAACAGAATCTGAATCTTTCCGCTTTATCTTATCCCTTTCACATAGCCTGGCATTCTTCCCGATCTCTCACGCCTGTTGTTTCTATTACTTAGATTTATATAGGATATTAGCTGTTTGGCAATCTTTAATGTTTAATTATCTACGAGAACCAGAACTGCACTACTCTGTTTGAGGTAGTTGAAATTCATTAAAATATGTTTATTATATTGTTATCATTGTAAATCTACCCTCCAAAAACCCGGCAAAAAAAAACTTATTTGGCTATTCATTTTTTATTTAAATTATACTCAAGCATCTACAAAAGCTGTTATTGTTTCCTATTTTCTAAGATGCCGTATACAATACAAACTCACGAAAATGAACTTTATATATTCTTCAATGTAATCAAGAATGAGTTGAACAGAGAATTACAGCCTTAAATTGTTGAAAGCTTGAGTAAAATATAATAACAACATATTACATTGATAATTGTTTCCGCATATTAATTGCTTTTTGGTTTTTAGTATATGATTATTGAAAGATATCCAAAAGATAACGTCTATGTAACATGCACTACAGCAAATGCTTTTTAAAAAATAAAAACAACTTTTAATTTTCACATCAGCACTATTTAGTTGTTATAGTTGTGACCTTGGTCAGATTCTTAAAGAGAATCCCAGAAGTGTTATCTTTCACTTTAACAGAATCCAAATCTGACATGAAAATATGGGGAACGCATGGTGATTAGTTATGGTGATTTGTTGATTACATATAATCTGTAGTAAATTATAGGTTGATTTAGAACAGAATAAGTGACCGTGAAGAAGATAACACAGCGTCTTATTCTGATGTTCTCCTTACAGAACATTCCATACTACATATAAAACAGGCCTGCCATAAAGATAACATACTGTTCAGAATGAGAAAGTTTCAAGCACCGATGTATTCTCAATATATTTTGAAAAAGATTAAACAAGAGTTGGCATTATATAAAGTTGCATATATTTCACTTTGCTAGAAAAACAATTTAATGAAACTATCTTTCCAAAATTCAGATATGGTGCAGTGAACGTTTTCTGTGGTCGGATTTTTTAAAAGAATAACATTAATGATTAAATATCCATCTGATCTCAATATGGCCATAACGAAGAAACCGTACTTCCGGTCTCATTTGAATACAGCTTTAAACAAAACAATCCTTGACCTTCATCTGTACCATAGCATTTCTCAGAGTTCAGAATTTAACATTGATACTTAACATTTACATTTACCAGACATTACAAATCGACAAGATACATTGATAAGATACAAGGTATTCAAGTTAGAAAATCTAAACCTTTTACACCACGTATTATTTACCTGATGCACAGAGAAAACCACCCATCGTAAAGTTTAATTCCCAGTAGAATATGTTCACATGGAAATAATAGAAATGTCAAGAATATTATATAACTAATCTTGTGGGTGCAACTAGCCAAATTCCTCACAGATTCATACGGATAAATTTAAAATTGAATTCGGGTTGAGAAAGAACTATGATTGATAAATAAATAAGGTAATTATAAGACAAAAGGAAAGGTTTAAGGTTGATCAGTTTATTGTACAGGTGTAATCCAAATAAATGATGATTATCAATTATATGTTTTAACCTTTATTTGAGAAAGTGAAAGAATTGAAAGATTTTGCGTTGATAGGATACAAAGTTTACATTCCTCTGAGAAATTCCGACTAAAAATTGGAAAAGAATTGTCATCTGTAGAAACAAATTTCAAATTATGACATATTCGTAGGCTTATATTTTAATAAATGCAAAGTAATTGGAATTCCATCGCAAACATTTTGAAGCTGTAAATTTAAATTAATCAACAAAATTGCGAACACAGAAAGAAACAAAACCACTGTACGTTGCACAATAGTTTCAGTCGATTGAGCAATAAACATAACAGACAAGACATTGACAAGTACAACAACTTATACAAAACCTAAAATTGAGAAAAGCAGCCAGTCTACAGACAACAGGTACAATTGTAAGTGTAACCTGACACGGTGTATTACCACAACTACTGGTGCCAAAAGGTTAATATTTTTAATGATATAAAGTACTTATTAATGTAACCTTCTTATAGCTATAATGAGTACAGTGTGTTACTTTAGTCTTTGATAATATATCACTAACACTAATTTAATAAATATGTACTCAAATTGGTCTTCTGAATTATTGTGTAGAGACGCATGAGTTATAAAGCCCAGGTGGTTACACATAAAAGGCAAAAAAGAATAAATAAAAGTCTGCAAATAAAAGAATGCATTTATAATAATTGCATATTAACAACATGTTTTATTTAGACAAGAATAGACAGTTGTCAATCTGTGTGTTAGATATTAAATCAACATTTTTATACTATCAAACTCTTTTCAACTGAATTCGGTGTATACGTGAATAATATCATCTATGCATACCGATGTCATAAGAATCACATCTATAATGGTTGTTTCTCAGAAAGTTCACGAAGTTTCGCAATAAATTGATATTCAAACAGTTAGTCTACCTGAGGAAATACGTGTTTAATATCTTCATGTGTGATGTAACTACCTCATAATTGTAATACAGTATTATGAAATAATCCTCGGGTATTTCTACCTGAGTTATTTTAACATATTTCAAACTTCAGTTTCCAAAACATCATTAAGCTAGAAGAATTCCTAAAACAAATAACTGCTGGTAAACGTTCATTTTAGCTTAGTAGCTTTTTCAGTGCCATTTGTTGTTTTGCTTGGCACATACCAAAGAAAAGTTGAGAAGTAAAATAATAGGCACTCTTGAATGGAAAATAAACTATTAGGAGGTAAAAAGCTGTCAGAATATTGTTTAATTGTTTTCTTGATTATTTCTCCTGTTAAATACCAGCTAAGAATGGAATCAAACAGACATGACCTTATAAGCTGCATATACTTACATCCTTGAAACATGACTTCTCCATTACATATCTATATTCAAAGAGTTGAATGCACTGTCGACAAAAAGAACCCATTATAGACATAACATTAAAGGTGTTGAAACAAACAGTGAGAATTATATTATATCATCTCATCTAAATTTATTGGTGATCTATCTTCTCGTCAGATTTCTCAACAAGACGTTTCCTTATTGTAATACTCCCAATGTAATGTTTGACAACTGTCGTGTCATGACATTGTAACCTGTAGAATCACAAATATACTAGTATGGCTTCAGAAAAGATACTGTCGATCGAGTTTCAGTCATTTGTACAAGGTTTAGATGCTCTGGAAGTATTATAATCTCCAACATCGATAACAAGCATATACACCCTGCACAAATATGTTCAGACACACCAAAAAGATCAAATTAACGATGATATGTGTGTTCAATTACAGGTAGTCCATTTCAATGTATAGTAGATTCTGTTGGTGGTGGGTATGTGACTGCTTTTGGTAAAGGTCTGCAGGGAGGTGGTAGTGGAGAAGTTGTAGAGTTTACAGTTGTTGCTCAACAAGGTCACGCTAGTAAGTATACGTATTGATTACCGTTCAGACAATAGCAATTAATCTAGCTATAACAATGTTGCCCCAATTCTTTCAGAAATGCCGAGAATGAGTTATTAAGTATTGTTCTATAATTTTTACAGTTTTTATCCATCCATTAACTACTTTACAGTAAAATCTTTAAAAAAAAACAATTAGTTTCGTCAGTTATGTTCAGCATTCTTTCGTTATGTTAATTATCTATTATGTGTTTGTAGGAGATTTACAAGTAGTCATTGATGGACCTGGTAAAGTTGATTTAAATAGAAAAGACAATGCTGATGGTTCAATTGATTTCAACTTTATGCCTATGACACCTGGTGCCTATAATCTTAATATTAAATATAATGGTAAACATATCAAAGGTTCACCCTTCACTACCAAGATATCAGGTAATTGTTCTTTCACCAAATTCAGACTACGTTGCCTTCAATGGAGTTTCGATCGTTTTGATAAATCATCCATTAACTGATCGCACATAAATGAAGTCATTTGCAGCTTGTGGAGTGAGACCGAGAATCGTTCAGTGAAATACACTATTCCAGTGTGGGTAAAGGGATGGGGCAAATGGTTTGTATACCCAATTGTTCACTCACTTCATTTCAAAAACATTTGAAAATATGAATTATACGTTTTTCTGTTGAGAGAACCTCTCAAACGCCCCAGTTTGTCCCATATCTAACCCAGTCTCTGGAGGCTATCGCCTTCACTGGCTCTACTTTACGTTGCGAAATCTATTAAACTATGTTTATAATAATGTATTTTACACGGTTATCTTTGACGAACTTCTATAGATATCACATTTCTTATTTTATTAGGTGCTGGTAGAAAGCGTTCTCAACTTTCATTAAGTAATAGCAGTGAATATAATCTAAAAATAGTCGAATCTAATGTAGTTAATTTGGTTGGTTCATTAAAAACACCAGAAGGCTCAGTTGAACCTGTTATCTTAAAGAAACTGGGTGACGGTGAATTGGGTACGTATTGCATTTCATATATCAGGTTTTCTTCTTATCTTCAGCTGGCTGCATTTTAAAAAGAATTTAAAAAAAAAAGTCATATCGTTACAATTACCACTCTTGAAATCTTTATCACATTTCCTTACACCCTTCTTCATCTTCTACCTGATATAACACATTGTTAGCATTCTCGCTTTAAACTAAATATATGTTAATGAAAGACTTTGAGAATGATAAATAAATCACCACCCAGTTCAAAATTCTTAATTGAGTAAATTATACTTTCTAAACAGCTGGAACAAATCAGATTGTTGAAATAACTATAGCTATATATAAAATCTATCTAAAGTTTGCTCTTGGGATTTTTTCATTTTAGCAAATTAATACGTTTCTCACAATGGCGATATTTAGTTATTTACCACAGATATTATTTGAACTAGGTCCATGAATATTTGAATGTAACAATATCCTTTATTTAATTCAAGGAATTGCTTCATTTAGCCCCAAATCGAAGGGAAAATATCAGCTCAATGTGTATCAAGATGAACACGCAATCAAAGGAAGCCCCTTCTCAATCCAAGTTGGTGATAATGAAATAGCTCATGCTGCCAAGGTCCATGTAACTGGTGCTACAACAAGCTGTGTTGCTAATGATACAAATGATTTGAAAATTGATACTACAAACGCTGGTATGTTCTTTTCGTGTTTTTCTCTTAACTAACCTTTAAGACCTTTTACTTAAGTTTTAGAAGTATTCTAGAAACCAAGCTTTCTGTAATCAGATCGTCGGCAACTGACATATTGGAATAGGTCTTCTTATTGCTTTTGGTATCAGTTTAGTAACTGAATGTTCACTATGTTTTCTGATGTTTAGGCTATGGTAGTTTAAGTGTGGCAATTGAAGGACCTCATAGATCTGAAATAGATTGTCTTGAAGCTAAAGATAGAAAGTATGATGTACATTACAGTCCCCATGAACCAGGAATATACATTTTAAATATAAGATATGCTGATGACCATGTCCCAGGTAAGATTTGCAAACTATAGAGAACAAACACCAAGGAGGGTACTTGGGAAGCTGCGAATACCATGCTTGATAAAAATGATCCTATTTGTGGTTGACTTTTGTGTTACCTTACTCATTGTGGGCGACAGGAGCATAAAACAAGAGGCACGAGGAGCCCAGGACAAGGATAATACCTGAATCTGTATTCAGCCTTATAATGTGTACGCGATGCATTTGAGTCAATAGGTTAATACTGGTACGACTAGATCTGCCTTTGTCGAACTATATTCAATAAAGAGATATTCAAGAATGTTGACTGTTTTTAAGACTATAATTAACTGAAATGATCCTTATATAAAGATTTGATTTTTATTGTTCATTATGGGAAAATTGTGTTCCAGGAAGTCCATTTTTATTGGAAGCTAAAGGCAATCCTTCAGGAAGGATAAGAGAAACAGTTACCAAGGTAATGGAAGCATGTGATGCTTCTCAACCTGGCAAAGATAATACTTTTATCCTAAAGATACCAGGTAAATGCTAATGCAACATTTTTATGCAATAAACAGACACTTTATATACTGTGGTGTAACCTATTTTCGTGGATATAAGGATTCATCACCGAATTTCGTCAAAGTTAAAAAAAACTAATTTTTTTTTTATGTCTTAAATGTTTCCTCAGATATTCTACAAAATAATTATAATTGGTTTATTTCTATTTTCTTTATGAATCCTTCACTTTGACCCATATTTCATGAGCAACCAACTCGGCAACGGCGGCAGAATCCGTCACCTATTTTCGTGTACAATGTTTGATCTATAAATAAGGCTAGAAAAACACGTTGTATGGATACCGGGTGGTATAATTTACTTTTCTTAGTATTTATCTTTAATATCAGTTCATTATAACTAGTGGCAATTCCTTCAAAGAACCACGATTTTAAAAAAATATAGTGACTGACAAAATAAGATACGTAGCGTGATTTATTGCTAAAAGTCACCGAAACAACATAAGAATAAGGTCCACTTTGTGTTCCATAGAAATTTTTTTGCTAACATGGAATCCGCTAGTTGATCACGTGACTTCATTCGTTGGACTACATTCTAGCAGACGACACTTGGAATTCCGACTACCGCTTGGGATAATAAGGAAATTCGGCCGATAAAAAATGGTGACGTTTGGTAATAAGTGAAATCCGCCATTTTGTATTTGTCAAAGTATACATTAGTACATTTTACCTTGCTTGAAACTACTGGATTCATTCTACTAGCTGACATTGTAGAGACAACCCGTGTTTATCAAAACAAGCTAATGCGGAGGTCGCGCAAGGTCGCACATGTGAATTATTAATCATTTCCGGAAATCCACGAAAAATAGATTTCCACGAAATTAGGTTACTTGACTGTACATAAGTTTAAGTTAAAATTGACTTGTCATCAGTTTGTGAAAGCACAAGTCATACAAGATGTAACAGACTATAGATACCTTTGATGACAAACTTACAGATTAAAAGAAACTCTCAATTAGGTAGCTGCATTGCTGTCCTTTCTTTTGATAACAGTATGCATTTTTTTATTCCTAGGAACAAATCCCTTTGATATGGAAGCTGCAATCACCAACCCAGATGGTGCCACTGAATTATGTGACGTTGTTGATGAAGAAGATTTCCATTACTTGATTCACTTTAAACCAGCTATCTCTGGTGTTCATATTCTGAGTGTCAAACACAAGGGTCTTCATATCGCAGGTTTGTTAATACATGTATTAGTAGACTGTCATTAGATTCTATGGTTACGTTTTCAAAGTTATGCTGATGTGAAATATAGGCTATTTGACGAAGTAAAAGAATATCCATGTGAGATGCACCAAGTTGACAAGCAATGGCATGTCCCCAATCCGTGTACCAATACGAGGTATGAACAAGGACTTCTTAATCAATGACAAAGTGAAGCAAGGCTATAACAACCATGTACCTAAGCTAATGTGTAGACACTTTCTTATTTTGACATAACATTTTATGTTTTCAGGGAGTCCTTTCCCTTATTCTGTCGGCCAGTTGTCACAGGGAGGCTTCCATAAGGTACAGGCAGGTGGACCTGGTTTGGAACGAGGTGAAGTTGGAATATCAAGTAAGTAAAATAAACGATCTCGATGGAATATTATAAGATTTGAAGTGCTTTCTAAACTCAATGCTCAAGCACTTTAATCTTAAGAAGATTTAGGAATTTGATGTACAAAAATAATAATACTACAAAACTGTTACTTTTTTCGGTTTTAGACGACTTCAATATTTATACTCGAGAAGCTGGTCCTGGTTCTCTTACAATCTCTATTGAGGGACCTTCCAAATGTACTATTAAATTGGAAGAGAGACAAAATGGTTCCCTGGGATGCAGTTATTTCTGTAAAAATGCAGGTATGTGTTTATTGACATGTAATTCGAACATCAAGTCAGCTCTTTAAGAAAATTGAATTAGCTCGTGTGCTATTTGAATTAGACTCATTACATTAACTTAAGATGGTGTTCCCATTTATTCATGAATTTGCAAAGAATTACATCATATAAAATCAGACGTTTGAATATTTATCCACGTGGACTATTATTGTTTTGATAACGGTTTTATAGCCTATATAATTTATCTCACCTGCTAATTACAGGAAGATATGGTGTTCATATTAAATTTGATGATCATCATATACCAAATTCACCTTTTATCGTTAATGTTGCACCTGACAGCGGTGAAGCCAAGAGTGTTTCAGTCCAATCATTGAAAGATAGAGGTTTACAAGTAAGTCGTGTATCACATACGACCTAATTCACATGTAAAGTGCTGTTAATGATATGGTGACTAAAGTATGTACGATGAATTTCTGAAAATAACTGTTTCTGAAAATTAATCTTCATCAGGGAACAAATCTCTGTCTTGAAAAATATGTTATATTATATTGGAACCTTGTTGTTCTAGTTATGGGAGTCAAATTTCTGACGACAAGCAGCATTTTTCATGTTTCTTTGGATCCAAGTCCATCGTGTGAGGCTAATGCAAACTTGAAGAAATAACAAGGTTTTGTGGTTTCAACGTACTTAATATTCGTCGCCTGTGTCAAACTTCACTGCGCCTGAAATATTTGACATTTGACTTAAACTGTTGGTTTCTATTTGTAGGTTGACAAACCAAATACATTTGCTGTGCATTTGAACGGAGCTTCTGGTACTCTCCACGGTACTATCAGATCGCCTACTGGTGGACATGAAGATTGTTTCATCCAAGAAATGGACAGAGGAGTTTATGCTGTTCGATTTATACCAAAAGAGAATGGTGTTCACTATATTGATATTCTCTTGAATGATGCCCATATTCCTGACAGTCCATTTGCTATAATGGTTGGTCATGTTGGAGCTGACCCTGCTTTAGTTACTGCTACTGGACAAGGTTTAGAAACTGGAAAATGTGGTACGTTTTAGTCAATTTCATTATATTAAACAGATTCATCACTTCGCGTCGCACTGAGAACCTACGATTCTTTAGCGAATCGATTTAGTGTAATATGAATTTGTTACATTTAAAAGTCGGACAGCGAGGATATATTTATACTTTATCAAGTGGGGGTTGGTTCGCTCTGAGGGTTTAAACGCTTTATTATGAAAACTTATCATAATTCAGGTTCCAAGAACAAGTTTGTTGTAAAGACAGCTGGTGCTGGAACTGGTATTTTAACTGTAATGGTAGAAGGTCCTTCTAAATCAGCCATAAGTTGTAAAGAATTAGATGAAGGTTACGAATTCTCGTACACGCCGTTTTCAGTTGGCAAATATCTTATCACCATCAAATATGGTAATATACCTATTGCTGGCAGTCCTTATCAATCAGAGATTACAGGTAGGCTTTAATGTCTTGTTAGTTTGTACTCTAAACAGCTTAAAAAATAAAACGAGAAACATTTTGAAAGCATTATATTATGTCGACAACTTATACCATTATTTTAAATAAATACAAACTGCTACTATCAAAACTGTAAAAAAATGTTTAATTTGTGTACTATTTATTTGTATGTTTGTTAATTGTTCTTTCCTGTTACCGTGTTAACAATTTGTTTGCATGTTACATGAATACGTGTAGTAGATATGCCTTAGACATTTATTGTGCCTGTAGAGTATTTTATCTCAATGGTGCTGAATATTCAATTCTATGTATTATACGTTATTGAACTATTATGACCAATGTCTCTTGTGGCAGATAATGCATAAACATACAATAATTGTCGAGTTGGCCCATATTTTCATTACCTGTACCGGTTACCACACACATTTCTTTTTTACCACTTTATTCCTATTTATCTTCAAATTCACTCAGTCAAATCTTATAAAACCACCCAAAGAATTTTCCTTCACTAAACCTTTTAACAAACCTCAGATTTACGTTAAACATTTTACTTTCTTTTTCCTTATTTCCAGGTGGAAGTAAGTGACATTTTGTCCTTAAAAAGTTTTCATTTTTTCTATCTTAGTGTTTTCACGTATTCCCCTATACTAATGTCAACCTTGACTTCTCTTCTTTCAACAAATTTCACTTTTAGAGAATGGTTCATGGGTAATTCAATAATCAAGATGGCGTTGTGTTGTACAGTGGCTTTGTAATGCTTTTTGTCTAGACATAGCATTTGACTACACTACACCCATTTTATAATAAAATTCATTCCAATAGCCATTTTACAAAAAAAAAATAAACTACAGTTTTACACCTTTATTCACCTATTCAATTCACATTCTCCCTGCAGACATCATCCTCAGGATTGTTTGTGGCTGGCCCTCCGTATGCTTTATCTGTATAGTTCTTCATTTGCTCAGAAGCAAGATGAAACGATAATTGAAACATCGCTACATTTGGTTTAATAATTTTGTCGTCATACTGCATGTTATTTGTAGCAGCCTTTCGCTGAGTGGCATTTAATACGTACATTAGTTTGATGAAATATTAATATTTCTCTTAGTTAATTATTCTTATGTTTATATGAAATATTTTACTATTTAGTTTAGCTATCTTTTATTTTGTTTGGGGAAAACATCCCATGTAAAGTTTGTTTTAAGTGTAAAATTGTGTTCTGTCCATGCTAAAAGTAAAATAAGAATAAAGACTTCCTACAACGCGAGAACTAATTTCACAATCAATTTTGCAGGTACCGGACGCAAGCCAGCACCAATAACTGAACAATCTACTATGATTGTGGAAACAGTTGATAAGAAAGCTGGTGCTGGAAGTAAGAAGGTGTTTAGAGGTGATGCCAGTAAGGTCACTGTTCGTGGACCTGGTTTGAAGAAAGCTTTCAACAACAAACAACAGAAAATTACTATAGATGTCAAGGAAGCTGGTAAGCAATTATTCTGACATCATTTTTTCAATGATTTCTTTAACATTATTAATTGTTCACTTACATATATAGGCCCTCAGCAGCATTTTACTTCGTTGATTGGATTTGTTCTCTATACTCTGTTTCTTTACTTTTTATTAATGAAATTGTTTTGACACAAATGCATCCATCTGATGTAGGTTTGTGGGCGTTTTGTTATGAATACACATTACGAGCTATACATTATACTATGTTTTTAAGCTTAGATTTTCTCTGTATTTACAGGTCTTGCATTACTGACATGTGGTATGATCAGTCCATCAGGTCATCCAGAAGGTGAACTATTCCTCAAGAAGATGACAAATACAACCTATGAATTATTATATAAAGTAGTAGAAGCTGGTGAACATACATTATATATAAGATATGGTGAGGATGACATTCCTGGCAGTCCCTTTTCATTGAGCACCTAAATTATCTTTTTCTCTTTCAAATATACCAACGACAGTTTTAATTATTATCAACGAATTTTTCATAATTTATCAATAATATTTTCTAGTCTATCATACTTCGATATTGTCTCGTTGAAAACCTATATTAATCTCTGATGTTGCAATGCCAGTATTATCACGCTAAATATCAAAAGGTTTAGTTTTGGACACTGTAAACAGCATGGCTGAATATACACAATGGAAATGTCAGTATTTCTGTTAAATACTAAGTAACAGTTGTGTGATTTTTCTATAATATTCAATACTAATGATATACTATGGCTAATGTATTGTAAACGAAGAATTATACTAATTGTGACAAGTAGACATTTGTTGCAAATGGTCATTGTACATTTTACAATACCAACAGTCTACGTTGTTTAGAACTTTGAATCCAAATATTTTTTTATTTGTTAATTATTTATTCATCAACTGGAACTCATATATTCTAAAAGAAAGGAGTCACATATAGCTGTTTTCCACAAACCTTTACGTTAATATTAGGATATTGAAGTTTACATTCTCTACTTTTGTGTATTATCAGTATTTCTTTTCTACTTTCCCAGTATTATAAACCGACCTTATTCCCTTGTAGTTTTTCAGATATAAATTGTAATGCCTGGCTATATTGATATTTCAGTGGTGTCGCGTAATATAATAGTGTTGATTATTCTAAATCGGTTTAATGTGATATTATAGGGTTGTTGTGTGAAATAAATGTCAGATTCTCTATTAATGCCTTTTGTCCTCATCTCCCCATGTATTCAAGATAAAGATATACTGATCCGTCAAAGTAAGTGTGTTCAAGGCAGAAATTATAAATTGTTTTTCGATCAAATTCTAGATGAATCCTTAAACCTCGGCTGAAGAAGGGGCTTAATTCTCGCTTGCTGGGTCCCAAATCCCGTTGATCGCAACATAACGACGCTGCTAATGAACTTTTCACATGAGAAAATATCAATCAAAAGTGAGTAAATATTTCATAATGAAAGCTGTTTATAACAGTAATACCCTGTCTGGTGCCATACTCGCCAGAGCTGCTTAACACACACACCAAACAAAACAAAAAGGAACGTTTGTCATTTAAGGTATTTTTGCTCATCATAAAAACAACCAATCCATTATAGGTTTCAATGGTATGAAAAGTAAAGCAATGGAATAAGAAAAAAGATTTATATGTAATCAACTTGGTCTATTCACAATAGAGTAAACATTGTGGAATTTGTCCGAAATATCAACAAAATATCCGGAAGAAAAATTCTGGAATATTTCTTTGTCGATTGTCTCATTTCCTCTCTCTGTCATTCTAGTAATTGAGCAAAATAAAATAAAAATGTAAAATGACGTTTTAGATTCTCGAATGAAATATTTAAGAAAAAAGAAGAAAAGAATGTGCTGAACGCATAATAATAGTATACAATGATGCGACATATTGTAGTAGTGAGATATTACACTAAAACTATGACAAAGAACTTAAAACTGTTTAATATAAACTAGTTACAATATTCACAAATACATCGATGTTGTCCGTCTGTATAGGTGCCCTGGTAAATCCAAGATGCCCCTGATATCATATCATTCCGTATTTATATAAAAAGTTTGTGCATTGACATTAATCAATTAACAATTGATAATTATAACATATAAAAGATTAAGTAAAACAATCGACAATTAAAACATATTTCGTTGTTAAGTATTCTGGAAATTAATATTGTATGTAATTCTCGAATTTACTATCTAGTGTTAATGGCACTTAGTGCAAAAGGTATTTTTGTTCAAAGCCACCAAAGGTCTTTACTTAGCTCTAGGCAGCTGATACAGCCCCTCAGCCAGCCCAAAATTGGCAAGCTGGGTCATGGGTTTAGTTTAAGGTCAGAACCTTCTTTATTTCTTTTAATCTTTTTCTCAATCCTTGTAGTTTTTTTTACGGAACCGTCCTTGAGCCATGATGATATTTTATTCTATCATCATTTCATTAAAGTTAATAAGGCGAAAATAGGACCTTGATTTCAAGATATCTTGATTGGAACTAAAATTTGATTTATTATTTGTCATTTTCATTATTTGGCGTGGAAATGTGGACGTATATTGCCGTCGCCCCTATCCGTCAAAATTTGATTGTGAACACAATAGAGACTACAGTTTTCAACTGAATTTGATGAAACTTGATGTGATGATGTATATTTCTTGATTTTTCGATGACCGGTTTTTGAGTTATTGCCCTTGACTTAGGAAAAACGCGTCAAATTTTGTTTGTGAACACAACAAAGACTACAGTTTTCAACTGATCTTAATGAAATTTGGTGTGATCAATTATATTGATGAGATCCTGGTCATATTCGAATATGACGATTTTTCGATGAATGATTTTTTAGTCATTGCCCTTGACTTAAGAAAAACGCGTCAAATTTTGTTTGTGAACACAAATAGAGACTACAGTTTTCAGCTGGTTTTAATGAAATTTGGTGTGATCATTTATGAGATCCTGGTCAAATCTGAATATGACGATCTTTCGATGAATGGCTTTGGAGTTATTGCCCTTGACTTAGGAAAAACGCGTCAAATTTTGTTTGTGAATACAAATAGAGACTACAGTTTTCAGCTGGTTTTAATGAAATTTGGTGTGATCATTTATGAAATCCTGGTCAAATCTGAATATGACGATCTTTCGATGAATGGCTTTGGAGTTATTGCCCTTGACTTAGGAAAAACGGGTCAAATTTTGTATGTGAATACAATAGAGACTACAGTTTTCAACTAATTTTAATTAAATTTAGTGTGATCATTTATATTGATGAGATATTGGATAAGTTGAACTTGATGAATTTTCGATGAACGGTTTTTGAGTTATAGCCCTTGACTAAGATAAAATGTTTCAAAATTTGTTAATGAACAAAATAGAGACTATTTTTTATGATGAATGAAATGAAGGGAGTTTTACGTTTTTTTTAAAATTTATATTGATGAGATCTTGGTCAAGTTTGAACTTTCAACTATTTCACTCTCAACAATATTTTGACCTTGATATCAGTTGTGTGATTTAATAATTTGATGTATTTGGGTTATTAATATTGATTTAAAAAAAAAAATTGTGGAACTACTCGGCATAAATAATTACAGTAAATATATGTATCATTGAATTCAAACTTATAAGATAGCTTGCCAGGCGTTTTCAAGAACAAGGGCAATAACTCATACTAAATATTTTTCAATTTTTCTGATTTTCGATAGGGTTTATCCTTGGGCGATTACGAACACTCATACCAAACTTCATCAAAATCCGTCATGAATTGCACCTTCTAGAGTGTTTACGAGCGTTTCAAGAACAAGGGCAATAACTCATAGTAAATATTTTTCGATTCGTCTGATTTTCAATAGGGTTCATCCTTGGGTGATTACAAACAACCATACCAAATTTCGTCAAAATCAGTCAAGAATTGTGCCTTGTAGATTGTTTACGAGCAATTGTGGACGGACCGATGGAAAGAGGTGACGGCACTTTCTGTGTTAAATAAAAAATAAATTTTTCTGGTGTAACAATGTAGACGTGTGTGATTGGCACCATCTTTGCTGCAGACCATTTCAGAAGTGTTTCTGTCCACAAGGCAACTAGATTATCCTTTAGACTAAGGTAGGGCCAATATTGAATGGACAATATTTAGCTATGAATATGTAAATTTGTTACCACAGCCCCAAGGAAGTATGATGGATGGAGGTGTGGTTTGGAAGCGATGTTTGTAAACAATTTGATATCTGAACGGTTTTTGAGTTATAGCCCTTGACTAAGATAAAATGTTTCAAAATTTGTTAATGAACAAAATAGAGACTATTTTTTATGATGAATGAAATGAAGGGAGTTTTACGTTTTTTTTTAAATTTATATTGATGAGATCTTGGTCAAGTTTGAACTTTCAACTATTTCACTCTCAACAATATTTTGACCTTGATATCAGTTGTGTGATTTAATAATTTGATGTATTTGGGTTATTAATATTGATTTAAAAAAAAAAATTGTGGAACTACTCGGCATAAATAATTACAGTAAATATATGTATCATTGAATTCAAACTTATAAGATAGCTTGCCAGGCGTTTTCAAGAACAAGGGCAATAACTCATACTAAATATTTTTCAATTTTTCTGATTTTCGATAGGGTTTATCCTTGGGCGATTACGAACACTCATACCAAACTTCATCAAAATCCGTCATGAATTGCACCTTCTAGAGTGTTTACGAGCGTTTCAAGAACAAGGGCAATAACTCATAGTAAATATTTTTCGATTCGTCTGATTTTCAATAGGGTTCATCCTTGGGTGATTACAAACAACCATACCAAATTTCGTCAAAATCAGTCAAGAATTGTGCCTTGTAGATTGTTTACGAGCAATTGTGGACGGACCGATGGAAAGAGGTGACGGCACTTTCTGTGTTAAATAAAAAATAAATTTTTCTGGTGTAACAATGTAGACGTGTGTGATTGGCACCATCTTTGCTGCAGACCATTTCAGAAGTGTTTCTGTCCACAAGGCAACTAGATTATCCTTTAGACTAAGGTAGGGCCAATATTGAATGGACAATATTTAGCTATGAATATGTAAATTTGTTACCACAGCCCCAAGGAAGTATGGATGGAGGTGTGGTTTGGAAGCGATGTTTGTAAACAATTTGATATCTGAACTATTTATTTTAATATGTTTAAAGCTAATTAAATAAGCCATTTATTTTATGAGACAAAAACGGGAATTTGTTTCAGCTTAGCCAATCAGTAATAGTGTACATTTCTAGTACTTCTGAAGACTATTTACATATATTCAATTCTTCAATTCTCAAATCAACCACCAAAAATAGCGCTCCAGTATTTGCTGATTGCTTTCGGCTGTTTTCCATATGGTTTGTTTATATTTGGAGCTGTTGAACAACATAGGCCCTTTCCTAACTGTAGTGGGATATTTACCTGCCGAGTCTGAGGGTTGTTAGTATTAACAGATTTCCTACTTACACCATCAGTTACCATAATAAACAACTGATTAATATTAGAACTGTAGAGGTAGACAAGACATTTGATTAAATATAATATATTCTTGAGTTCAATTTTCCCAAAATCAGTGATAACAGCATGGACAACTAGAGATGCTGTAAAGCATGCACAAATTAAAATTTCTATGACTATATATGGATCTTCAAGTAATTTATCACAAACCATAACCTATCTGCCATATCACACGATCCATTGAGAATGAGATAAAATAAAACAAATCCTAATCATCAAAGACAAATACTTCTAAACAACAATCATTCAAATTTACAGAATTTATGAACACTGCTAAAAATTTACAATAGCACTGTATATATATTGAGTAGTTAGATTAAGCCTCAAATTCTAGCCCTAAACCAATCTTGTGGCCACCAGCATTGATGTTTTTACCTTCTATTAAACTGGAAACTGTAAGTTGGATTCCTGAAATAGAGAAAAACATTATTTTTTGTTAACTCTGGTACCAAATAATAACAAAAAACCACATGCTGTCCAGTATGGAAATCAATTGGGCAAGCATGGTTGCCAATGGAACACCAAATCACCAATTCATAACTTCTTTCTTGGTATTCTTTTTAATCATTGCATTTTCAAAACTGTCTGTGTAGCTGAACCATTGAAGGAACAAATAATTTTATGATTTATAAATATTTTTAAATACACCTACCATCCTTTAACTTGTGTGTGAAGCCTAATCCAACTTGACTTGAATTGTTCACTTTAGCCTGAAATTTAATCATCAAAAAATAAAGTCAAATTTTAAAGTTTGTCCTGGATTTATAGTTTCAAATTGTAATATTTCAAAAGACTCCTTTGACAAGAAAATTCCTTTGTATCTACAACAAGGAACTCATTCTCGACAAAGTTTGAGAAATGCTAATCTTGGATAGTTATGACAAGTTATTGTGGTCTTTGATGGTAACAACTATAAGAGAGAAGGAAAGATTTAGACAGACAAAATAATCACTACTCTCTGACTCCATGACATGACTTGAATTTTTTCTCTATTTCATACATTTCAGATACACTTCCCTTGTGTAAAATCATGTTTAAAAATAATAACTTTTCCAGTGGTTAACATTTTCATCAACCCAAAGACAATCTAAGACTATCATTAGTATTTTGTAGATATTTTAATTCATTCGAAAATGATTGACAAAATTCAATTCAGAAATCATTATATTCAGAGAAGAGTAGGATCAACATTAACAAAAATTGTATTTTTTTTCATGGCCTTTAATCTAATCTTCACCTTCAATATAACAGATACTTACATTTATAGAAGAATTTCTATCCAGAGTGTATTTGGCACCCAATCCAAATTTGGTAGCATTTGTTCCAGAAGTCCAAGCTAAGTTGACTGCAGTTTCCAGATCTTTATTTACCCTTTGGTAAACAGATCCTCCAAACTCTTGTCCATCATTGCTGTAAAATAGAAGGTATAAGAATGATCATATAAAGTAAATACATTCATCACATGAAAACTAAATAAATATTCTGCAGCAAACCAAGTATCATGATATGCATCTCATAGCTTTACCTACAACCAATAGGTACTTTTGCAATTGATTACTGAAGAACATTACATCCATTCAAGCCTGGAAATAAGGAATAGAAGGTCGCCTGTCAAAATGACAGGCTGATGGCATACCTCGCCTGTCAAATTTCACAAGTCGCCTTGAATCCAAGAATTTGAAACTAGCCATTTGATAGGTCTCTTTGTGTTTTAACTGTATGATTTTCTCTTTAGCTTGTCTAAGAGAATTCAAGGAAGATACATTGTCCAGATCTTCTCCTTGAAAGTTTTTTGACAAAACAGATACAGGCATTAATAAATCAATGAACAAAGCAATTTGTAACAACATTTTAACTGATTTTTCTTGACATCTTTCAAGTACACAAATTTTAAGCTTGTCTCTATTTTGTCACAACCTTTCTCTGGTAGAAAATATAATACATATATAACTTCTTTTCTTTGACACTAGTGTCTGTTGAACCATCAGTAAGTATACTTATAAACTTGGCTTTCTTCAAATCGGCTTTTAAATTTTGACGAATATGATCTCCATGAAGATCTACAAATTCAGAGCAATGTTTCCTGTTAGTGTAGGCCACACCGAGATCCACGCCATGTTTTGATTCCAGTTCTACAATGGCTTCATACACTGTGAATGGTAGTTCATTCTTCCCGACAAAATAAGCTATTTCCATCTTTTGACATATTTGGGTTTTAATTTTATCAGTTAATCCAGAAAAACAATCTCCAATGGTTCGTTGGTTTTTATCGGAATACGTTCTAGAACCTGATGATGATATACTGGCACTGGTGCTATCAATGTTGGATGGATCACAATCTGTTTGATCATCTGTATTTACGTTACCACCACTATTGGCATTTTGACGACAAAAAAGTTCATAAGACATCTTAAAGCAACGGGAATAAGCATGGTCCTTCAGACTGCTCAATCTATGATTTTTAGAGCCAGTTATAAAATCCTGACGAAATTCTTTCATCTGTTTTACACGCGATAAAAACATCTGACATGTGCGGCAGCAAAATTCGAGGAAGACTCCGTCTTTTTGGTGGACTTTGAGCCATAAATTTGGAAAAGTTTCAGCCAATTGGCTCGTCTTCCATTTGTTGACTGTTTTTCCACTGTTACAGACCGTTTTTTGGTGTTTAATTTGGACATTTTCAATCCTTAAAAGGCGACAGTTTGACATTTTATTTCAGCCATTACTAAGTATAGACCTGACACGAGGTAAATTTTTACACAAGGAGCCTAGTCACGAAATTTTTCTAAGCAAAAAAAATTCTTATGAAATTCTAGAGTTGTGTTCATTTTCGACTTTATTAAGATTAACACAATTACACAAATATTTCGGTTTTATCATATATCAGGTCCCTTAAATATTTCTACTGCGTTTAAACGTGATATTATAGACCAAAATCACCCTGAATTTACATTTAAAATTAAGCAATAGCAGCCTTTAATGAAACTTTGAATGTGACATGCGCAATGTCAATGTTGTTAACCTGAATGACAAATCGTATGAGTTGTATGTTAAAATCATATTGCAATTTCCGACTAGGGCGTACGCGACTACCGAACCGTATTATGCTCACTGTTATATTCATAGACATCGTAGACTTGCATGATCGAGAAGCCAACTTTCATTTGCGATTGAGAATTTCGTGATATATTTTTTTGTATGAACATTCATGCTCGCCCGTCAAAACGACCGGCAGTACACTAAGGTCGCCTGTCAATGACCGATGACCGGCGCTATTTCCAGGCTTGCATCCATTCTTTCGAATGATAATAAATAGTTTAAAATTTATGCTTACATGCTGGTGTGAAGTGTAAAATCTCCAGCTGTATAACCTACAGCAAAATTACTCTTTGTTAATTTAGATTTGGATGTATCAAATGACATTTGATAGCCAGCTAACCATCCTGTATATCTGCAAATAAAAAAATAGTTTGCCAGGCAAGGAAGATATGAGTGAAGGAGGATTTAGGGGATCTTCCCCAAAAAAATTTAAAATGAAATGTCAGATACATGCATAATCCTGGCATTTGAGACTATTGTATCGAAATTGACACTTCCATCCAGGTCCTCTTTAGACTAGGATAAATACAAATTAATTTATTTTAAAGTTTTAAGCTCTTTGAGATGGATTTGTATAACGATTGAAAATGCACAGCACATTTAAGAATGTAGAACAGCTCTGCAGTTTTTAAAGTTATGAATAGCATCATTATTGAGTAAAAACCTTATGACTTGATAGTCATTTAAATGCGAAATGTGGGTCTAAATATAAAAATAAAATAATAAGAAGTCATAACTTGTATTTTGATTGATATGCACCCCTTCATACATTAGAATGAATCTGGGAATATCCGTCACATATCAATGTACTACTAGTCCGGACGAAAAAAGTCAACAAGTTGGCATAATGTAGACACCATATTTTTGAGTGGCAACACTGCATATGCAACAATATTTCGTCAATAATGGCTTTATTTTACTGTTATATTTTAATTGCATTTTTTAATTCAAAGCCAAAGTGAGAAATGATAAGCCTTTATAAGCCTTTTATTATATTTTTAACAACCCCTCTAAATTAAGATAGCTTGCCAGGCAAGGTAATATACGCCCACTGGCAGCTTTGATTTTAAATAAAAATATTTACCAGAAAAGTAACAATCACCAGTATGAAATGTTCAATCTTCAGTCATACACTTCTTTTGAACTCTTTAGGGCGATACTGTATAATATTGAGGATGAGTTATTGCCCTTGTTCTTGAAAACGTGTTCAATTTTTAGCTTGTCCATAGGGTCCATCCTTGGGTGATTATGGACACTCACACCAAGTTTCGTCAAAATCTGTCAAGAATTGTGCCTTCTAGAGTGTTTACAAGCTAAAATTGAACGCTTTTTCAAGAACAAGGGCAATAACTCATACAAAATATGTTTCAATTTTTCGGATTTTCGATAGGGTTTATCCTTGGGTGATTACGAACACTCATACCAAATTTCATCAAAATCTGTCATGAATTGCACCTTCTTGAGTGTTTACGAGCGTTTCAAGAACAAGGGCAATAACTCATAGTAAATATTTTTCGATTCGTCTGATTTCCATAGGGTTCATCCTTGGGTGATTACAAACAACCATACCAAGTTTCGTCGAAATCAGTCAAGAATTGTCCCATGAGTGTTTACGAGCTTAAAATTGAACTAGTTTTCAAGAACAAGGGCAATAACTCATACTAAATATTTTTTGATTCTTCTGATTTTCAATATGGTTCATTCTTGGGTGATTACGAACACTAATACCAAGTTTTGTCAAAATCTGTCAAGAATCGTGTCTTATAGAGTGTTTACGAGCAATTGTGGACGGACTGACGGACGGACATGGGTGACGGCAATATAAAAGTGTTTTATAGCTTTCCCATTCTACTTGATTGTTGATCAGTAGCGTCCAGATCTACCAAGCAAGTATTAGTCATATCCCGGTTCGCAAAAGTGTGAACATTAGTGTCTTTTTTATTCAGAGGATATCAAACAAATCGCAAAATGAAAAAAAAATGCTCTAGTGACGAAAATCACATTTTATTTTGCCAAATTAGCCATGCAATTTCAGTTATTTTGTCTCCTGCATGAGAAGGATAGTAAAAAAGCAAGTGGTTGCCTAGATACGCCCACTCTTCAGTAAGCTTATATCAAAAGCGGTCACCAATCTGTGTCAAATCCAACGAAAAATCTAATCTGTGCAAGATATTGTTGATTTAATCAAACACACAAAATTTAATAAAATTTTGACATAAACTGACACCTCTATCACGTTAACAAGCCAACAAATTTTGTTTTGTCTCTATTGCGTTTACAAGCCAATTATGGATGGACGCTGGGCGACGACAATATACGACCAGGGGTCTGAGTAGGTTTTTATAGCACAAACAGTTTTATATTTAATGTTTTATCAACCACCAAGAGTTTTCTATTATCTTTGGGTTGGCGCAAATTCATTTAAAATGTGTTTCACTCTATTTTCAGTACAAAATGGCATTTCAAATGTAATTTTTAAGACAGAAATGGTTTTATTTCAACAGTAAAATTATCCAGAATGGGCAATACTGTAACCCTGTTAAACGTGCTCTGTCGGTAATTAAAAATTCAGAAAGGTTTTAATTTTATGTTGCAAAAGAAGCCTTTTTGTAAACTTGTGGACATAACTCCATTCGTCACAACTTCTGCAGGGTATTGAAATATATAATACCGGTATGTATACGCCTTCCCCTTCCCGTTCAACATATTGTATTAGCATTGTATTAGCCTAATATTCTTGGTTGATAACGCACTTGTGTATGAAACTTGGGATTTTTATCGATATTTACTGGTGAATATTATCAATATTTACTGGCGTGTATTATCTATAATGACCAGTAAATATTGCATAATTCCTAGTGACTTTCAAATACAATTTATAGTTATTTGTGTTTGTTTAAACACCAGCGAATGGTCCTAATTTCAAACCAATTATTTTCTGACTGTTCTGAAAGTAACCGGTGATTTGGAATCAAATAGGCGTCATTTTTCGTCGGCTGCTGGCCCTTAATGACACCCTGTACGACCACATTATAATGTGTTCAATAAAATAGAAGACACACAAACCATTTCACTGGTTTTTTACTGGTCCATTTTTAGTTGATCCAAATAATGTGAATACTCTATTATGTGGGCATATAAAAAGCAAGAACTGAAAGTTTTCGGTTGGTTAGCCTAGCAAGATACACCCACTCTCCTGATACATTTTCAGTAAGCTTATATCAAGAGCAGTCGTCTGTGTCGAATCATACCAAAAATCTAATTTGTGCAAGATATTGTTGATCTAAACAAACACACATTATTAAATAAAATTCTGACATAAACTGTCACCTATATAGCCAACATGCGTTTTTACTAAGTCAAGGGCAATAACCCAAATTCCATTGATCAAAAAATTGTCAAATTCAATCTTGACTAAGATCACATCATTATAAATGATCATATTAAATTTCATTTAAATCGGATGAAAACTGTACTCTCTATTGTGTTCAAACAAATTTGTTATAAATCAAGGGCAACAACTGAAAGATAGCTTGCCAGGCAAGGTAACATACGCCCACTACCAGCTGTCAGAAATCATAACAAAGTCTGTAGTGGTTTAATATGTGAAACCAATCATCCGATTGTTATCAAATTCAAGCTTTACTGAGATCTCATACCAAGTTTCATCAAGAAATGTCTCTATCAGACCTACAAGCCGAATTAGACGCATTGAACTAATTCAAGGGCAATAACTCCAAAACTGTTCATCCAATTGTTACCAATTTTACTGAGATCTTGTCCATCTATACATGAATACCAAGTTTCAACATGATCAGATAAAACATGTAGACTCTATTGAGTCTACAAGACAAAATAGACACATTGATTTAATTCAAAGGCAATAACTCAAAAATCATTCATCCAATTATTACCATTTTTTAACTTGAGATCTCCCCAATATATACATGCATACCAAGTTTCATCAAGATCAGATCAAAAATGCACCCTGTATCATGACTACAAGTCAAATTTGAAGCGTTTTTTAGGGCAATAACTCTGAACCCGTTCATCCGATTATTACTAATTTCAAACTTGACCGAAATTTCATCAATATATTTTCAAGTTTCATCAAGATCAGATAAAAATTGCAGCCTTTATCGTACATACAAGCCAATTTAACGTGTAAGTCAAGGGCAATTTCGACTGAGAATTTATCAATATCTACAAGCATACTAAGTTTCATCAAGATAGGATACAAATTTTAGCCTTTAGCATGCATACAAGTCAAATTTAAGGCGTTTTTACTAAGTCAAGGGGATTACCTGAAACTTTTCATCCGATTATTACCAATTTCGTACTTGACCAAGATCTCAGCAATATATGCAAGGATACTAAGTTTCATCAAGATCAGATCAAAATTGCAGCCTATATCATGCATACAAGCCAAATTTAATACGTTTTTAAGGGCAATAACTCTGAAACCGTTCATCCGATTACTACCAATTTCGAACTCAATATATACATGCACACCAAGTTTCATCAAGATCAGATAAAAGCTGTAGCCTCTATCGAGCATACAACAAATGTGGACTGACGGACCGACGGACGGACAGGGCGACGACAATATACGTCCACATTTCCATGTGGGCGTATAAAAACCATTCATCGAAAGTTAGCCAAATTCGAACTTGTCCAAGATCTCATTATTAATATCCACATCAAATTTCATTGAAATTGGATGAAAATTGTAGTCTCTATTTTGTTCCCAACCAAATTTTGATGCGTTTTTCATAAGTGATTGTGGGTGTATAAAAAGGATTTTACGAAACAAAGAT
>NW_008710508.1:1122499-1128555 GCF_000327385.1 Lottia gigantea
TTTATGAAAATAACTCTAGGGAATAACTATTAAAATATTCAAGGGGAAGAGGAAATAACTCTATTTAACACATTATTTTGGGGGTGCATGCAGTACGTACGGTACTTCAAAATGTCAATAAATAGATTTGGAGCACAGGGTATTGTATTGGAGCGTGCAGGGTGTAAAACAGACTATTTATTTTGTATGGCCTAATAGTATTTGTTTTTTATAGACCACAAAGACTATTCATCATCCACTATTCAGACTTCAAGATTTGGTTTTGTGTTAAATATAAGGATACCGTAAAATTTCAATTATAAAAGCGAAAGTAAAATTCTTATCAACAAAAAGTAGCCAGCGAAAACAGGACAAAATGAGGATTTTACACGACGGTTTTCGCCAGTTTTTGAACCCACTGTATGCCCACTGGTTTTGATTTACAAAAAAAAATTTTGTTTGGTAGCTCAGTAACAATCAACAGTATGAAATATTCCACCTTCAGTCACACACTTTGTAGGAACAATATTGTATTTCTGCTAAAATCTGGCATTAGTCGTGCCTTATAGTGATTAAGAGCTAAAAATTGAAAGCATTTTAAAGAACTCATAAAATATTTTTGGATTTTCACTAGGGATCATCCAAAGAAAATTAGGTTAAATTAAATCACTTTTCAGAATATTAGTAACAGTATTATCAAGAAGTAAATATTTATATGGAATGGGCAATTGTCAAGGTTTGATCAATTAACCTGACAATTTCTTTTTTTTTTAGGTCATATAATTACAGACAGTTTCAATTTAATAAGAGTTATCATTATCTTACCCCAAGACAGCAGCACCATGAATTGTTGGTCCGGCAAAATCAAAATCAACATCACAGTTCAAGTTAACATTATCATTTTTAAATCCACTCTTTATTTTACCACTCTTTTTTCTGAAAAATGTTTCAAATTAAGAGTATCAAATTATTAAAGTATTAAATCATAGATTGACCATTTTCAAATTTTAACATCTAATCTAAAATGACATCTTCATCATAATTATGTTCATACAAACTCATTAACTTTGAATGACTGAATGAAAACAATGACACATTTACATGTTGCTCAACAATTATAAGTGTTAAGTTAATCTTACCCGGTATGTGGGGCAAATGAGGTATCAAAAGCCAATTTTAATCCTTTGGCAAGTTGGTCTTCAATGGTAATTTGAGTATTAAGAACATTATCAGTGTTCCATTTTTCAGTGAATGTTAAACCTGAAACCAAACCATTGTCAAAATGCATAAATAATTTCATTAGCAATCCAATACCACTTTTCATTCTTTACTAATTTTCAAGTTATTTTCATAGAAAACCGTGATGCTAATATCATCTGACATGAAATGGAATCAAACCTTACCATATTCGTTCCATTTATATTTGGTTTCAAATTTTCCACTAACTTTACCAGTATCAGTACTAGAATTACCACTCACAGTGAAGTTGACACCACTGTCAGTCTTTGTTTTAGCTTCCAGCTTAGTAAATCCATAATCTAAAAAACGTATAACCTCGATTAAAGTATAGTCATTGAATATTAACTAATAACCGATAAGATTGCAAGGTATTTTAGCAAAACATTTGTAACACTTATCTAATGGGTCGAAAAGCTGAAGAAAAGGCAGTTGTTCAATATCCCGTAAATAATCTTTGATTACGTTCATAGCATTTTCTATTGCTACCTGAGCAAATGCTTATGCAATCTTCAATTTGATAGTAAATGTTGCCAAGTAGCCATTCATTTCTTGTTCAAAACTGCATGTACCGAAGAGAAGTAGAAAGAAAAAAAAAACAATACTGGTACATACTAAAGCCTTCATCAAATATATCTCTGGATGATTTTCCCAAATCTGAAAAGCTTGGTGGAGCCATACTTTATCTTTGAAAATTACAACTGAAAATAAAAAATTACAAATCAGCATGCAATAACCAAAGACAGAATTTAGATTTAAATAGTCTTAAATTATGATCATAAGACTACATTAAAGGGATTGTAAAAAGGTTTTCTAAATTTTTTATGACACTGATAGCATCAATTTGCACCATCTCAATTTTCAACCAGACATGTCTGGTTCCTGCAATTCCACTAAAACAAAGTGATTTATAACATCACTAATTGCAAAATATGCTTTATCACATAAGGACTTCTTGATTAGTGATGTCATAGTTTTAGTGAAATTGCCAGATGTCTGATTAAAAATTGGAATAGTGTAAATTAATGCTTTAAGTGTCAGATACCAGTACACATAAAATTTTCAGAAAACCCATTTGCAATCACTTTTTACTCTTAACCTCACTTTGAAGGTCATGCTTACAGTAACAATGTCGGCTAAAAATCTACCTTGTAAGCTTACGTAAAAATTACTTTGCAACATAAGACTGGGCTATCAAGTGGGTTGGGCGGTATACCGTGAAAAGCACTATACCGCGGTATTGGTTTTCACGGTATTTGTATCACCAAAATAATCTGTATCGCGGTTTTACAGTTATACCGTCAATCATAATTTTTTGTAAAATACATGACAAGGGGTTTGGTTTATTAATGCCCGTGTAAGATTTAGCAGGATTGTTAAAATTTGTTTTGGTTCAGTGAGTCAATCTAAATTCTTTATTCATTCGCTCACCATTCGAGATGTGAAGATCTCGACAATTAGCGGGAAGCATGGCTGGCAGCAAAGTCTCTGGTGATGAAATAGAAATGAATAATAAAGACAACGTCTAAGAAAATGAACAAATGCATGAACTAGTCCGTAAACGAAACGGAAATACGACACGAGCAACTTGTTTCACCACCTTAGGGATAGACATCCACAACATCACACTGAAAATCAAAGTTCAATATGAAATCTGCACTGAGAATAGGCCTATTTATCAGCTTAAATTGTTGCTAACTTTGTAAAAATTCAAATACATGCAAGGAGACATGGCACTAAAAAAAAAAGCTAAGCTTATACCGGTAGTAAGTCAATATTTGTGTCATTTTAGCTAGAATTTACTGGGATGGAGATTCTGTCCAATTTGTGTCATATTTTCATCAAAACGAAGTCATTCTATTCTGTGCTATTGTGTGGAAGCTCATATTTTAAAACGTAAAAATTCGAATTTCTTTCTACTGATCCGAATGAATGTCCACCGGTGACTTAGTATAATTAGTAAGCTAAATGAGGTAAATGACAGTTTTTCCTCGATAAAGCTTTTTGTCCTTAATGAGTTCCATAAAATAAACACTAGGTGTGCACAATTAGGGGATGATATTAAAGCGAAAACATGAAAATAAATTTTACCGATTTTCAACACTGGAAGGTGAGAGTTTCGCAAGGTCACGGAGAAAGGAAGTCGTTCAGTTGCACGTGTTCGAGATCCAAGGGATTTGATTTGAATAAAAGTAAATTTTAGTCAAATAGATCGGACTGAATGACTATTTGCTTAAATTTTGCAAAAATAATGGAATTAAACTGTGAAAACGATATAAAAAAAATCAATGTTAGAAAAATCACGTTTTAGCGAGAATGAGATAATTCGTCCTTTAAAGATATCAAGACATTTCGTTCAACCAATAATGGAATATTCCTTAGTCCGAAAATCCTACCTATCGGTAGGAAAAATATCTTAGTCAAGATAATTTGAGAGTATAATGCCTGCACTCTGATCAAATATGTTTAATCATGGCTATGCGTGGATTATAATCTAAATACTCATAAAAGGGAAATGAAAAAAGAAAATTGAGCAGAGCAGCAGAATTGGTAACCTATGTGACGAAATATCTCGCTACCTTCAACCAATCATTTCAGCGCGATGAAGCGCTTCCGGATAATCCCACGAAATGGAGGCAATAACAACCAAACTATTAGTCAATAGGCCAAAAAGGATGTCAGAGATAGCATAAAAAGATGACCTTTGAATCCAGCATGACTTTTAGACTACATGTATTAGATCAATCTATTATATCTTAAAAAGTCATAGATCAAGAGGTGAATCAAATTCTATTCAATTTATTTCAAAGTTATATTTAATTTATACGCATTCTATTCATATTAGAGTACTACTGACTGACTCTACCGAGTACTGTAACTTAGTAAGACCATTAGGGCATAGATCTAGCCTAGTTAGGCTTATTAAAAAATATTTCCAAGAATCTTTTAGAATTTCTTTGCCAGTCATTTCCGAATGATTATTTTTCGTTAATGAAAATAATTTCCAACTGAAAAAATTATTATCTGGAAGTGTGATTTTTGAGAGCCAGAGGCACAGAGGAGTTTCCAGTATTCCAGTCATGGTCACTCAAGGCACTGTAGGAAGACCTGGTCGGAGAGTAAGCTTAAAGGGACAGGTGTGCCATTTTGAGTGATTTTTAGTCTTGAATATGTAAATAGTCTTCAGAAGTACTGGAAATGTATACAAATAGCATAATTCATTAAAATAAATACTTGAAAATTTACTATTGATACATATGTCGTTTCTTTATATCACAGAGTATCTTAAATTCATAAGTCTTCATTTTAACATTCAAACGCAGATAAGTCCAGGACACACGTGGATTTGAACGTTCAAATTTTGATGGTGAGCACTATTACTGATTAGCTTAGCTAAAAAATTCCTGTTTCTGAGACTTAAGTATGATTGGTCATTGTCAAAAAAATGGCCCATCTGTCCCTTTAGTGTTCTTCTTTCACACTGCCACTGTGAGTTCTGAAATGAAAAAGAAAAAAGTTAAGCTGAGTTTCATTGATGACCAAAATATTTTCATATATATTGAGCAAATTTGGTAATCTAATGTGAGGAGTTATGGTGTGAAATTTTTTGGTGACAGAAATATAATCACACAAGGAAATCTTTTATGTGATCCCTATGTAAGCTAAACTATCAAAATAGTTTAAGATGGGTTCCCTTATTTTAATTTAGTGAATAGAAAGTAGAGGTGTTCTAATGTCTTGGATACCAGTTTGTCTCACATTTCCATTATTATTTTAACACGAACACAATTATATGAATAACAATTACTTTAATAAATAACTTGCGACGTTTCGACGATGATTCTTTCGTCTTTATCAAGCAATGATACAAAATAACAAGGCATTCAGGATATATGGGGCAACAATGACAAGGATTAAAACAATGGGAATACATTAATCAATTATGTAGGGGTAATCACAAGGGTGTGTGATTAGAGAAACCATTAAAGGGATGTAGTAAATTACTTCTTGATTATAATGGTGGGGTGGTGGTGATTATAATCGTACAATGTGATGATAAATAAAACATAAAAAACTTGACTAGTAAGATGCCGGTGACAATCTAAATACAAAATTTGGGGTGAGGTTATTTAATTAAAGGGTCATAGGCATGTGATAAATAAACACCTGTTGAGTTGCGGTTGGTATCTCCTTATGTGAATTGCTTCGGTCAATTGTCTCGTTTTCTTGTTGGTTTGGTGTTTAGTAAGGGCTTCAATATTGTGTCGTCGGTTGTTTTTGATGTGTTCAGAAACTGCGGATGTTTGGGTAGGTTCTGAGATTGAGAGGGCGTCTTGTTTCTCCAACATATTCTTCATTGCAGGAGCATGTGATTTTGTAGACACATCCTTTTGGTGCCAGAGGTATTGTGGGTGCCAGTTTTCCATTTGCATGAAGGATGTCCTTGATTGTTGGTCCAGGTGAAAAGGTTGTTTCTATTCCTACGGTGTGTTTGATCAGTCTTCTTATTTTTTTGCGGGAAAATCAGAAACATCAACCAAACAGGACAGTTGGTTTCGTATGATGTTGTGGACCTGTTCACAAACATCCCCAGAAATCATGCCATCACTATTCTTCGTGATCGAATTTTGAACCTAACAGACCCACTTGATACCAAACTCTCCATTGACAGCATAACCAATCTTCTTCTAAAATGCATCGAATCAACCTATTTCAGTTGGGGTGACAACCTGTATGAACAGGTGCATGGTCTACCTATGGGAAGCCCTCTCTCACCCCTCATCACTGAAGTCTATATGACTTACTTTGAAGAAGAAGCCCTCCACACCTCACCCATAAAC
>NW_008710508.1:1136008-1240732 GCF_000327385.1 Lottia gigantea
AGGTTCCAAGACGATGAATAATTTTCATTTCACTGCATTTTCTATTAGACTCTCTTATCAATTATATCAAACGATGGCAACTAAATCGAGTTAGCAACTTGTTATAAAATTTGATTGTTTTCGAAATTTGTGATTACGAAGAGGCAATATTAGTGACTAATTCCTGTCTGGTATTCCGCATGATTATAAACTGAAATTTCAAATTTCTGGTTACTTGGCATGGCCTCCTTAGGTCGTGTAATTTTAAATTTAGCAAAATGCATTTCCAATTTATTGGAATAATTTCTTAATTATTTAGGCCTATTTATGGTCAGTGTTTCAGACTACTACCTTGAAGTTAATTATGATAAATGATACTTAGCTAGACGACTTTTGTTACTTGGTAAATCAACCTTTTAAATAACAATTACAGTATCCTTCGACGGAGCCTGATGAATTTAGTATTTGAAATAAGAAAAGTTATTAATTTACAACATTTGAGAACGATTATTTACACGATTGAAGCTTTGGATTTACTAAAAGTACCGAATGCTGTTTAAATAGTTACTACCAAGATGTCACCATGAAGGTCAAGGTTATTTATTAACGACCTACCTCAAAATAAAGTACAGGCCTATCAATGTAAGTCACA
This sequence comes from Lottia gigantea, assembly GCF_000327385.1. Taxonomy (NCBI): domain Eukaryota; kingdom Metazoa; phylum Mollusca; class Gastropoda; family Lottiidae; genus Lottia; species Lottia gigantea. Next base: position 1,136,640 of record NW_008710508.1, read on the forward strand.
TGCGGATTTATAGATACTTTCGTATAATGGAAAGCATTTGGCACGTTTGGCTCTTTTCATTCCGGTATTAATGGTTTGCTGTCATTTTGAGGCATTGAAAAGTCTCGACTTTAGAATCAATGTCACAACAACCTGCTAGCCTAGAACTAGAAGTAGAGTACCAGTTTAGTCGTAGGTGGTCGTACTCAATTTGGCTTAATCTATATTTAATGATGAAGTCATTGGCTCTAGATACAGACTTTCACATTTTAGTCCTACCATTTGTCAAAGGTAGGTACGATTTCCCAACTACCAACATTGAAAGAGTCATTATTAATTAGCCTACTTTGAGTACTGTGACATTGTATTTTCCTCATATAAACAGTAGGGTAGGCATAAAACGTGTTTCTAATTCAATGTACAAACATCTCAATATTCGGCACTGACTGTTGAATCATAGCAGAGATATAGGTTAGTTGGTCATAGGAAATTTGGTCACCGGAAATATAGGGTCACTGTACTCAGTAGCCTAATACGGTTACAAGGTATTATGGTCACAGTTATACGGGCACAAGGTATTTTGGTCACAGTAGGCTAATACGGGTAATACACAGTATTTTGGCCACAGAAATACACGCACACGGTAGGTCTATTTTGGTCATAGTAATAAGGACACAAGGTCATTCGTTCACATTAATGAGGGCAGGCACTGAGCCGTCCTGAAACCGACTACCCTTTTAAATACTGGGCCCAATTCCGCTAATTCTAATGATGCTGTCGACCATTGATAGCATCAAACGCCTAACTGGCATTCTCGATAGGGTTGAAGAGGCCATTCAAGCGGCAAGCAGCTATCGAAAGGGGTTTGGTAGGGTGGGGCGAGTAAATGATCGAGATCGTCGCAATTGAGAATCATGTAATTGCTCTGAGAGTGATTATCGATTACGGGGGGTTAATGTAACTGTGATAGAATTACAATGTGCCCTTATTACTGTGACCAAAATACCTTGTGTCCGTATTACTGTGGCCAAAATAACTTCTGTCCGAATTACTGTGACCAAAATGCCTTGTGCTAGTATTACTGTGACATTATACCTTATTCCCGTATTACTGTGACCATATTTCCGGTGACAAAATTTTCTCTGATCAAGGTACTGTGCACCCATAGTAGGCCCTAATGAAATAGTTCATTATGTAGCCTACGGTAGTCTATAACTGTAAGTTTGCATGTAGGTAGCCTCTAATCGAGGCAATTTGGTTTGAAATTATCATAAATAAAAAGTTGTTCTCTGGTTGTAAATCAGATACCACAAATAGAATTACGTACGGTAACCGTTACTAACACAAGCTCCATTAGGATCACTGTAGATAAAGTATCACAAAGCATTGTGTTATTATCTTCTAGCAATTAAATGTATATCGATAGACCTACATCTCTACAACTCTTACCCATTGCCATTATCATTCAGCACGAATGTAGCATAATTGCTAAAGTATCTCTTATTTATTCAAGCGTTTGTCTAGTTTTCCACATGATTTAGTTTATATCAAATAATTCCGCGCTGTGACTGCGTGACTGCAGATGACTCAAAAAACAAAAAACAGAACTGGAGCCGTAAGCCTAACGACACTACAACCTGCGAATCTTGCAATATTCAACAAATCATGCAATTAAACTTTACCATAGATTATCTAATCGATTAATCGACATTGTATTCCTTTTTCAAAAATTTTCGCTGGAAAGTGTTAGAATCAATTCTAACGTATTGTGAGAATGGATTTTTTTTAAAATTAAAACGTACATTATTAGAATGGATTTTTTTTGGGAGGAATTGTATTTTTTTCTTTTTTACATTTAGGATGTACGTAGGAATCCATGTTCTAATTATTTTAGGAAATTCTTGGAACTCGGCCTCGGTCTTTCTTTATTTCTCTAAACACCTTAAACACGTATAGGCCTACATCATGCTTAAAAAGTGCAATTTTGATTAAAACACATATTTGCTTCTATATAATTGGAAAGAGCATGGTGATATTCCAGAAGAATTTGTGACGTATGTAATACAAAAAGTAAACATCGTAAAACTATCTTTGGAGAGATCTCATGAAGGGCATTGCCTCACAGGATCATCAAAGATAAAGGTCACACGATTTTACAATTACTGAAAAAAGAAATCAAAAGGAAAAAGATGACAAACAAAACAATAATTCAAAAATCCAAGCTCTTGCTTTTTTTGCTTTTTCTGATTTTTATGAAATTTAGTATGATTTTGATGAAAGTTTGTATGAACATTTTATTTGAACAATGATACTTTAGTCTGAGAAACGGGAATTTTTTAGCCTAGCCAATGATAGTATAATAGCCCACCGTCAAAATTGGAGCCTTCAAATCCATGTGTGTCCAGAATTATTGTTTGAATGTTAAAAATGACGAATCGTCATTTTAAGACACTCTGTGATATTCAGAAAAGACATCTTATAGAAATAGTGAGTAAAGTATTTATGAAGGAATTATGCGATTTTCCAACATTTCTAGCACTTCGGAAGACTATTTACATATTATATTCAAGACTAAATGCAACCCCCCAAAATGGCGCATTTGTCCCTTTAATATGATGAATTTAGTCAAGTTCGAACTTCCTTGAAGAGTATTTAATTTTCGGGGAAGGGAGGGTTTGATGTTATATGGTCTTTGGTATTGATGATATTTGGACAAATTCGAATATGACGACTTTTGATAAAAAAGAGTTTGAGTTATTGCCCTTGACTTTAAAAACCGCGTCTAATTTTGTTCCTGAACACTCGATTCAAATGAATTTATCATGTATCATTTATATCAGCAAGTTCAAACTCTATGATTATAATCATCAATCTACATGTATTGTAATAAATTTCGGTGTGATCTTTTATATTTATAAGATTTTGACGATTTTTGGTTGAACGGTTTTTGAGTTATTGCCCTTGACTATTTAAATAAATTTGATCTTGAAAATAAGAATCTACAATTATAAATCTATTTTAAAGAAATTTGGAATGATCTTTTATATTGATGAGATCATGGTCAAATTCGAATTTAACAAGTTTTGGATGAACAGTTTTTTGAGTTATTGCTCTTGACTTGGTAAAAATTGGCTTATAGTATACGTGATTGAGGTTGAGATTCGGATAAAAAGTATGGTATAACATATCCAATCTATGTAATTCAGATTTAAGAACATTGTGTAAAACAGTGTAAACAGTGTTGGAGAAAATAAGCAATTTGTCCATGATTTGGGATTAAACTTGATATGTTTACTGATTTTGGTGAGATATGTAAGGGTAACGAATTGTATATTTTGGAGTTATTGCCTCGAAACGAACAGCTTGTTAATTTGACACAACTTGATTAATCTTAACGTCATTTATTAACCTTGATTTTGTCAATGTTTTGATAAACATCGAGTCTGAACTTGATAAAGTCCATAGTGTAAAATAATTTTTACGAAACTCTGCTGATGTGCGTTTAATTTTTACATAATTTTCTGACCTTGACCTAATCAATTCCGTCAAAATTGGATTGCATTTTTGCTTTTTAGAATATGGACAACTATCCACTAAATTCAAGTACCGGTATCTAGAAGATGCCTGGGAGGGAGGGGGGTGTCTCTCCCAGAGAAGTACCCAATGGACCACCACCTCAATACGCCACTCAAGTGATGTGTAAGATAATATACACTTACTTAAAGCTTGAAATCATGACTATGCATACCGTTTGTATCTAAATATTTATAACAATTTCAATCATTCCCGCTCTTTTCATTCCATAAACTGGATTATAGACCGTACTTGTAAGGTTAAGTTATCTTCTGTCAATAGAAATTAACCTAAATTGGAAATATATCTTTGATGCCGTTTTAAGTTTATATATATTTCTGATTATTTCAATGCAAAAAGAAAGTGTATTTAACTAAGACTGGTTGTTGTGATATTAGAATTCAGATATAGCTAGAAAGGTCGAGAATATTCTACTGTAATATTATATTAAATGATTATTCTCTTTATTTATAACATTCATTGTGATTTATATCTTACTTTCTAGCCAGCTGTTGATATTTTAATGAATAAGTTAAAGCTGACTAAACCATGTCAGCATCTTGTCAAATTATTTCATATGTAGTTATGTCGTATATTCAAATCATTTAAAGTATTGTTACTAAACGAGTAAAACCATTTTCTGTTAATTAATTGAATGGGTAGACTTGTGAAGCTAATATGAAGTTTATATAGTTAACCAATTAGACTTGACGAATTAGTCACTACTTGGTCATTCACTGTTAACATTTACCCTACAACAGTACAGTATCAACTTTATATTTGTTCGCGGCCAATACTGTGTATACTTGGCCAACTGCGCTGTATACATCACACACAAACGTTGTAGTTTATAAGTTGATGTAGTCTAGTTTATTTTCTTCTTTCAGTATATTATGTGTAGTGTCAAATCTTGGAGTTGTGACGACGTTGGGAATTGGTTAAAAGAAAATGGATTGGAAGATTACGTCCCTTTACTTTGTGAGCAGCATAAGGTTGATGGACCTGCTTTATTAGCTTTAACAGAAGATGACTTGAAGAATCCACCTCTCAACATTCAAGTATTAGGACATGTTAAAAAACTATCTTTAAAACTTGGTCATTTGAAAGAGGAAGATATTGAGTGTAGATTAAAGAGATACCATGTTGCTGATACGGTTATAGATGGTTTTAAAACTAGCAGAAAAAGATTCTCAAATTTTTATGATAGAAATAATAATGATACTCAAAATGAAATTCTCAAACCAGTACTGTGTTTTATATATGCCTTGTGTGTATCTTTTTTAGTAGCTATTGGCATTGTTGTTTGTGATAACCGTGTTCCAGATATTCGTAGGAATCCACCCTTACCAGATTTGTTCTTAGACAATGTAGCCTTTGTTCCATGGGCGTTTAAAGCCAGTGAAATAATATATATAATAATGGTCAGTATTGGTTTCAGCCTTTCCATATTTCATAAAAACAGGTAATATTATATTTCAATTTCTTTACACACATTCCGTCGTCTGTTTCGTAAGTTGTATGTACCTTCAGGTATATAGCACTAGATATATTTCATGATATAGCTATGTGTTTTCATAGTATAATACCACAAAATCATACATTCACATTGCTGAGACTAAATGTAAATATGTTATTCATTTGACCTGAATCAAAGTATTTCAGCTTTTAACATCAACATCTTGTCAAAACAGTACCGGTATTCTACTTGTGTGAGATCTAATTTCTAAACAATACTGATTTTAATCCGGTATCACTAACAACTAACTCATTGTAATATAGGGGATTGTCTTATGTACAGTAGTAGATCAGCTTATAACATCACCATTTTGTCAATACAGTATTCTGTCTATGAAAACAAATTTCTAAATAAAACTAAATTTAGATCGGGCACATCCATTACATGCATTTACTTAATATAGTATTATGGGATTGTCCTAAACACTGCGTTTATGTGAACTGTAAGATGACCTATTTTATATACAGGAAATAATTTTATTAATTCCTTTATTTAAAGAATGACTGAAAAGGAAACACAAGCAATGTATAGCACAATCGATGCATCGCAAGACATCCTTGAATTGATTTTTTTCTGAATTGTAATAATTTTTTTAAAAGGTAGTATATCAGGGGTATTATATGGTGGACAGACTAAATATTGATACATCATATTAATGCAATACATCATTACATGCACAACTATCAACGTCAATGACCCGAAACTATAGCACCCGTTTGAGCTTGAAATGATTCAGAAAAATAGACGAGACATTGAGAAGTCACAATTCTCGTTTTAATGAGTATGGTACAGACCCTACCCTTAAAATATGTATTTCTAGTGGAAAGAAACCACGATATATGATTGTTTTAGAGCAAACGAGGAGATCATTTGATATTTAAGCTGAATATTTAAAGTAATTTAAATCTATTAGATGATAGCCAAGAATAAATTCGTATCTTGTGTTTCCATATACGATGACTAATACGTTGAACATACTTCCCTGTTTCCGTAGATAACATTTTGAGTACACGTGATTATGGCAAATTGACGAATTTGTTAGTAATTATCACTAATCGTATTACATTATAACTATATAATATGTCGGTGATATCATATACAATCGATCCTTTATAAAAGTTTGAAGGTTATATCAATATCCGCTATATAATATGTTGACCACTTTCTCTTTTCATGAATAGTCAACAAATGTCTTTTGTGATACTTTGCAATTCATGTTTCAGGGCTAATTCTGAATAAAATAAAAAATGCTTAAAGACGGGTTCCCTTATTTTCATTTATGAAAATGAAAAGGCTAATACCTATATGAATTGAAAGTAGAGATGTTCAAATCGTGGTGATTTTCTTTTCTATGCAGGAAATCTACGAGATTAACTCTGTATTTTTTTATTATTTGATGTCTTTAAGTTAATTTTACTCTCCTTAAACCGTGTTTGTATATTATGTATGTATTGTTTTGTAAAGTATGTATATACATGTGTGTATGTTTTGTATTTTGTACCTGATGAGTCATTGACTCAAAGGAATAAAGAATTGAATTGAATTTAGAAAGTAGAGATGTTCTAATGACTTGTGAAAATGTCCATAATTAATTAATAAACAATTAAAGAGAATTACCAGCAGAATTCAAATGAGTGACCGATCAAGAAAGGTCAAAAAGTTTTTTTTTTGTTTATCCAGTCTGTACTGACATGCACATTTATAATTGGTTAATTATATGCAATAAGAACATAATGATATAATTAAGAATACATGATAATTCATTAGAAACACCAGTTAATCAAATAGCTTGCATAATTTGACACTAAAAAATGAGGAAACCCATCTTTAATGTTAGTTATTTAGGAGACAATTATTCACAGCTCATCTACAGTACATCTACATAGCTACCGTACTGCATAATTGATATGTCATTCTTCTGTTTCATACAATTACCATTTGTAGTCAGTTGATCTGATACATTGATGCTGCACCCAGACATTCCTACAACCTAGAATTCTCTTTGTCCGTGGTTCTCATCCATTTTCTTTGCATCCCATTTTCATTATGGAGCGTCTAACTGTGGCACCATGCATCGTGTCCAAACCACACCCCTATACGTCATACTTCCTAATAAGACCATGTCAAAATTTTCTTGATACGGCACAATGCTTAACCCTTAATTCAAAAAGGCAGCCTTTTACCTCGGATATCTAATTATGTACTTATATTAGTGCCAACTAATATAATACCAATATCACCCATGTTTTGAGCTTCGAAAAGGTAGTATTTATAACAGAATTCCCAGACAGTAGGATGGTTTTCCGTGAAGTCAAAATCAACAAGTATAAGTCTTTTTTTATATATAAATCCTCTGATTCTAGGCAGTGCTAGGGCAGGAATAGGCTAGACATAATCAACATGACATTGACCCCCGATCCCAATCTGCATTCGAGACCCCGCATTTTAGAGAGCATTTTGGTAACCTTATGGTCCATTGTGGATCTACCAAAATATTAACATTAGTGTAATTTGGTACTGATTCTGATATTTTAATGAGTTTCAACCTAATTCAGAATCGGTAGTTATTTTGGAATACATGTGGACAGTTTTAAAAGTGCAAATTGATTTCTACTTTCAGGTCGGTGATGTTAAGAAGATTTTTCTATATGCAAGGCACTTTGATGTTTTTAAGATTATTTACTATCCTTCTAACGTCTTTATCTGTACCAGGGGTTCATCTGTATAAATATTGTAAAGTAAGTTTTATACTTTTGTTTATTTATTGACCGAGTTCCCAGTATCAGATTTTCTTTATTAACGATATGTATTTATTTTGTTGTGTTTTATAATAGAGAAAGAAATGCAGTTAGCTCAGAATTGGTATTACGGTATCTGAGAAAGATTTTGCTATTTGTAAAGTGTAAAGTATATGATAAGTTTTTAGGAACTTTTGTCGCAATTATTAGTGTATAATTCAAAAATTATTTTGGCGGATAAAGAAATCTCAAGTGATTATTTACTCGATTATCAGACTCATCTGAAATATTTCCGAAAAGCCTTCTCATCTCAGCTTAATTCTTATGCACTGTCTGTATATACTTTCAGAAGTACACTGGTGTCCAAGTTATATTGCAACAAGCTGTTCATATTATATCAGGTATTGGTCTTTCTGTTGGTGGCGTTAGAACTTGTGGTGATTTATTTTTCAGTGGTCACACTGTTAACCTGACACTTATAAACCTTACTATTATAGAGTGTAAGTATAGATAAGTGTTATATAACCTATTTAAACTGTTCATCGTGTCTGTATATTATACCGATCATACCTTTGAAATAATGACAATGAGCCATCATTATACTAATGTTTAACAATATCACATCTCAGAGAGACCGACCGTGTCACAGAGAATTCTGATGTCGCACTGTCGCATGTTTTATATTCACAAAGTGTTTTACTGTCCTTAAAAATACGAATCTGAATCAAATAGTGAAAAGAACAATTCCGAAACACTCTGAATCACACAAAATGAAATTCAAATTTGTCTTAAAGTCTATTCCTTATTTTTTTCAACATTATTAGAACTTTGGCAATGGCAAATTTGCTAAAGCAGCTATCCCAATGATGACAGTGATCGTGAAATTAAGAGCATGACGCGGTGAATAAAGAAACAAGTGCGTCACTTGAATTAGATGGTGAATATACGTTAATCGTCTTCATAAGTACCAGAAATGTACGAAAATCGCATAATTTCTTCAAAAATATTTCAAACTAGGAATTTCACTCTCTATTTCTATATAATTATGTCTTTTGTATATGATTGAGTCTCAATACTAATACTGATTAGCTTAGCTAATATAAGACTTAGGTACCAACGGATAGCGAATCTGTCCCTTCATGTCTTAGATCAATGAACCACTTAAAAATTTAAGCAATATCAATGATTTGCCTGTTTTCCTTATCACAACAAAATGTACTTTTCATGATTATAAAGCCTCACTTTAACTTCACCATACATGATAAATTGGATAGTAAAGGATAAAAACCTATATGATATATTTAGAGTAGCCTATTACCTACATTACGCTCAAAGCTGTTCAATTAGTCTGTGTATATACTATATAGCTAGGAAATTTTCATAACCGTGGAGACAATTTATTGAAAACTAGTCTGTCAATTGCTAGTTTCTCGGGCGACATCGTTTCTCGGTCAATCAATCAACCACTTCAAAGTTAAAACATAACATGTTTGTACATAAACGTGCATATTATTTGAACTCATGTGGAACGACTAAAAGAAGATATGAATCATTTGGGATGCATTAGTTGACAATTATGTTATCAGAACATATATTCTTTTTTTATGGTTCACATAACATATTATTTATAATAAGCATTTATTAAACAAATTACCACGAATAGACCACTAATGAAAGGATTTTGGCATGCACGATTTTGGTATTTTCATTTTGTGTTTTATACATAGGCTTTCAATTTCCGAAGTTTGAAAGGTACCGTACCATGCTTTATGCCAATGGTTACGAAAATACTGTTAAAAGTCAACTGGCAATTCATGTCAATGTTTAACAATGCCTATCTCATAATTCCTATCATAAAGTCGGTTAATCTTTAACAGAGACGAAACATTTTCATGACCTAAAATATGAGTTGCATTGCAATTTCATTATGAATGTTGTGATGTTACTCATTAATTAAAACATCTGTATTTTAATAAGGTTGGCCTTTAAATACATTTGCTTATTTCAGTAACATAGGATGTATTTGCGGAGTATACATACACTATATTTGCACTCAGTTTCAATGTGAGAAATGAGGGCATGGCATAAAATGTCATCATGTATTGAAACTTGACAACACATAGACGAACCATACAAATTCAGCCTATTTCATGACTTTTAAAAGTTCAGTTAAACATGACGGAAATGTACACCTAATGTATTTTGTGTTGGCGTATGGTTTATTTTTAATACATCTATCTGACTCATCTTGACGGCCACCATGCTTGTTCAAGCAATTAGTTTACTACTAACTGTACATTGTTGTTTTCTTTTCATTTCAGATTCTTACAAAACCCGTATTCGTCATTTGCGTATTTTAACGTGGCTTCTCAATCTGTTTGGTATGCTTTTCATACTAGCTGGTCATGAACATTATTCAATTGATGTCGTTGTAGCATTTTTTCTTACCTATGGATTTTTTATGTATTATCATGCTCTAGCATATAATCGCTCTTTAATGCAACGAGATGCCAAAAGAACAAGAATATGGTTGCCTTTCTTCAAATATTTTGAATCAAATTGTGCTGGTGCTGTGCCTAATGAATTTGAGTGTCCCTTGTTTTCATGGACTTCTTTTAAAAAACGTTTAACATTTTATCGAGATAATTATATTGCTGTTTGAATAAAATCATTCCTAAAATTGTGTACAATTTTGATAACCCCTTTCCCTTCTCATAGTTTATTGTTAAAAGCTGAATAAACGTTTTAATAATTAGAAGCTCACTGCATCGAATGTCAACGAAAATGAACCTTTCGTATTTAGGCCTCAAAGTGTTTCTGATTTGAGTTCGTTCATAAGTTAGTTTTGCCGCATTGCCCAACTTGCCGCATCGTGCCCAACTGCACAAAAACGACTTGTAAAACGAAACTAAAGGTTTGTGATATAATCCGGAATTGCCATTTGTTTCACATGAAACGAAATATTTTAATATGGTGTCCCGCATCGATTTTTATACGCACACATCTCTCTATGTGGACGTATATTGTCGGCATCCCCGTCCATCGGTCCGTCCGTCAACATTTGCTTGTAAACGCTCTAAAAATTATTGCCCTTGCCCCAAAATCTTGAATATGCTATTCCTCTCTTAGTTTTCAACCAATTTTGATGAAACTTAAAATGGATGTTATTGGACCTAAATCGAAAGTCCGTCCGTCAACATTTGCCTGTAAACGCTCTAAAAACTAGATTTTTTGATGGAATCAAATGAAATTCGGTATGTGTATACATATTCATAAAACGAAGATCAGGTTCGAAGTTTTGCAAAACCGGTCCACATGTGCAAAAAGTCTTTGTAATTTCATTTTTACAATCTTCCTGTAATTTCTGACCTGATAGCACTGGAAAAATTACGAAATTCGAAAATTCGTCTCTCACTTTTTTCGATCAAATTTTTCATTTTTTTTTTTTTGTTTTTACATCGATTGATCTCAAATTTTAAATGCAAAGAGACTTCACTAATGTTAATAATATGGTACAGTCAAATTTTATACGTCATTTCCGCTTTTAAACAGGAAAGCGACTGAATTTCAAATCTACTTCCGGTTGAATAACTTCCGGTGTAATTTATGTAGGTCAACAAAATTTAGCTGATCTTTACCAAATAAAATTCTATGGCCGATTTTAAAATAAAATCCAGACCGGAAGAGATACTTTGGCCGCCATATTGAAAAAAAACACACTTTTGTAAATAGAAAAATGGGGCCTCTATGAAGAAATGGACGTATATAATTTTGATGTGTATGTAAACTGCAATCGATTGCCAACAAAAACTAGGAAGCCGATTTTTGAATTTCGCTTTTCCTTTTTTGCAACTTCCGGTTGAAGTTTTTGCAAGTTCTATCTCTTGACCTTGACATTTGATCACCCTGACCTTTATATGATTAAAGGTCATTGACCTTGGCTATCAATTCATACTTTGACATTTGACCTCCGACCTATACTTGCGGTTTTATAGCGTTCCGAAAACAGCCAAATTCGCAACTTTGTACTGCTCTAGCATGTGACCTGAATAACAATTTTTCGGATTCTTAATGTGCTTCTCATGCTCTTTCCAGTGATATATAACAATCGTATTTTTAAAGCAAAATTGAAATTCGTGATTTTTTCAAATTTGAGTGGTTTTTTACAATATTTGTGTCTCTTTGAGCTTGGTGTATACATGTATATCTTATGACCTACTTGATGTAGAATCTTGAAATTTGGAACACAACTAGACATGTTAAATATGAATTCACTTATGACAAAAAAGTTGAGGTGGGCGTGGCACATTAGGGTTAAATTACTTATTATTTACATTTTTATCAGGGGTATAACTTGTATAAAATTCATTTGTTCAAAACAGGACCTTGCACACAATTACCTCACCCCTTTGGCCAGTTTGTGTGAAAAGGTCAGTTGTTTCAGCTTCGTAGTTCAAATAGAGAAACAGGGTTTAAATTTTGCATATTTTCAACTTTTGACCTTTACCATTGATAACCTTTGTAACTTCCGGTTTTATAATGTTTGTATTTTCCCCTTAACATGGTCAATCTAATCACACTTTCATATTTTATGTCTGGCTTCAACTTCCGCTTTCACAACCTTCCAAAAAAGCGAAATTGGCTAAGAACGTTGTTTTTTCAGATTCTCTAGAAAATTGGCACAAGAGCAAAGTCAGTACCACGAGTGGTTCTAGTTTTTCTTTTTTCTAAGCAATCGCAGGTTCGTCGATTTTTGTAGTTAGTGGTGTGGAGCCAATCAACCCCAGCTTCTACCTTGTCCACCAGGACATTCTGGGACTTATCTGAAACCAGTGGTGGTTGAGCCACTGCCGAATTATAGAGCACATCGAATACGAGAATTTCAAACTCCTCGCTTGATAATTCTGATATACTATTCAGAAGATTTTCACTATTCAAAAGATTTTCACTTTCAGACATTTCAGTTGCCATTTTTTCTAGCAAGAGGGTGACGTTATGGGCAAGCTGTAGAGGGACATAACTCTTGCAAGTTATTACCAAATTTATTTATTGCACTTGTCTTGTTTCGTTGTATGGATTTATGTATTTTGTATTACGGTTCTGATCTTTTGTACTTGGTATTTATTTTATTCCAGATTTTACCATAAAACAATAGTTTCGATTTCTTAACAGGTCCAATTATATTATATATATATATATATATATATATATAAAAAAAAGATGCGGGACAACAGATTAAAATATTTCGTTTCATGTAAAAAATGGCCATTCCGGATTTTATCAGAAACCTTTAGTTTCGTTTTACATGACTGTCGTTTTTGTGCAGTTGCGGCAAGTTGGGCAATGCGCCAAAACAAACCCACCGGTTCGTAAGATATGATTTAACTCCACTGTCGCAAAGATCATGATGTAGGCTAATAAATGATAGGAGCATAGGCCTACAAATAGAACAGAAGATATAAATCACCATCCGTAGCGGTATATACTCTACTTTATGGGTCAAGGGCTTCTTATTGTGTATTTGGTATAAATGAAAAGAGAATTCCTTAAAGGCCAGGTTCAAATAATCAATTAACTCTTACGAAGTTATCAAGTGCTACTAGCAAGCAGATTGTGACACAGTGAGCCACCATCAGTCTCTAATGTTGCAATTAATTAATGAATTAAAAAAAATGTGGCTATTACAACCAATGTTGTAATAATAATATTCAAACTAAAAATGTCGACTAAGTAAGGCACGGGCACAATTAGCATGTTCAATTTTCTCAGGTTCAGAAAAGGTTTTATGTAGTCTAATGTGTATGATTCAAAGTGATTGTCTCCCCTCGATAACTTGGGCATGTTCGTCTTTGTTACCTTGGTTTGATTCAAAATTTAAGCATATTTCAAACCTGATAAAAAAAAATATATATTCTCTTCTATTTATACTTTTTTTTATTAGCTATAGGCCTTTTGAAAATATAAGAAAGAAACTTACACTTACAGTTACACGAGATCATAGAGTTAATTAACACAAAGCATTAGATTTATAAAGGAAGTAAAACGAAGGTGTCCAACTCTTAAAATAAGAAGTCAAAAATGTCACCATAACAAAAATAACTCAAAAAAGTAAAATAACAAGTAGGCCTTGGGCCTATTGTGAATATTGAAATTTACATCTGCAAAAAGTAAGTAAGATTTATTTTAAGGACCAGTGTTGGGAGAGAGGGAGATTGTGTTCTGGAATGAATAAATTGTATGGAGTTTTATGTCCTAACCTAGATCTACAGTGGTGTAACCTATTTTCGTGGATATAAGGATTCAACACCAAATTTCGTCAAAGTTAAAAAAAACGAAAAAAAAAAATTTATGTCTCAGATGTTTCCTCAGATATTCTACAAAATAGTTAAAATTGGTTTATTTCGATTTTCTTTATGAATCCTTCACTTTGACCCATATTTCATGAGCAAGCAACTCGGCAACGGCGGCAGAATGCGTCACCTATTTTCGTGTACAATGTTTGATCTATAAATAAGTCTAGAAAAACACGTTGTATGGATACCAGGTGGTATAATTAACTTCTTTTAGTATTTATCTTTAATATCAATTCATTATAACTAGTGACAATTCCTTCAAAGAACCAGGATTTAAAAAAAAAATAGAGACTGACAAAATATGATACGTAGCGTGATTTAGTGCTAAAAGTCACTGAAACAACATAAGAATATGGTCCACTTTGTGTTCCATAGAAATTTTCTGCTGACACGGAATCCGCTAGTTGATCACATGAGTTCATTCGTTGGACTACATTCTAGCAGACGACACTTGGAATTCCGATTACCGCTTGGGATTATAAGGAAATTCGTCCGATAAAAACTGGTGACGTTTGGTAATAAGTGAAATCCGCCATTTTGTATTTGTCAAAATATACATTAATACATTTTACCTTGCTTGAAACTACTGGATTCATTCTACTAGCTGATATTGTAGAGAAAACCCATGTTTATTAAAACAAACTAATGCGGAGGTCGCGCAAGGTCGCTCATGTAAATTATTAATTCTTTCCAGAAATCCACGAATAATAGGTTTCCACGAAATTAGGTTACTCGACTGTACTAAATAGTTACAGTGGTTTAACCTATTTTCGTGGATATATGGATTCAACATCAAATTTTTTCAAAGTAAAAAAAATGGAATTTTTTTTTATGTCTTAGATGTTTCCTTAGATATTCTACAAAATAATTAAAATTGGTTTGTTTCGACTTCTTTGTGAATCCCCCACTTTGACCCATATTTCATGAGTAACCAACTTGACAACGGCGGCAACATGTGTGGTGCTACTTCACTTATGTACCTCTTTATGATCTATTTTCGTGTACAATATTTGATCTATAAATAAGTCGAGGAAAAACAAGTGGTATGGATACCCGTTGGTATAATTAACTTGGTATTTATCTTTGATATCAATTCATTATAACTAGTGACAATTCCTTCCAAGAACCATGATTTAAAAGAAAAAATAAGATATGTAGTGAGATTTATTGCTAAAAGTCGTTAAAACAACATAAGAATATGGCCCGCTTTGTATTCCATAGAATTTTTCTGCTGACACGGAATCCGCTAGTTGATCACGTGACTTCATTCACTGTACTAAATTCTAGCAGACGACACTTGGAATTCCAATTACAGCTAGGGATTATAAAGAATTTTGGCTGATAAATTGTAACGTTTGGTAATAGGTGACATTCGTCATTTTGTATTTGTCAAAGTATACATTAATACATTTTACATTGCTTGAAACTACTGAATTCATTCTACTAACTGACATTGTAGAGATAACCCATGTTTATCAAAACAAGCAAATGCGGAGGTCATGCGAGGTCACACTCACACATGTAAATTATTAATCCTTTCCGGAAATGCATGAAAAATAGTTTAGCACGAAATTAGGTTACCTGACTGTATAAGGCTTAGTTATATCTCTTCTGAATCTGAGCCTAAGGGCCTGGCCAAACAGGCGAGTCTGGGGTCGTAGTGAGCCGAGCTAGCTGTCTTACCTGGGATGGCCATTTTTGCCCCTTATATGAATGCAGACTGGCACTTCTTCTGTTTATATGATAACATGCTTTATGAAGGTTACATCATCAACATAAATACCAAAGATAGGAAAATACTGATGGCAGTGATGGTGTGCACACTGATTTACGGTGCATTTTTGGATGCATGTCATGTTCTCAGTCAACAACAGGAACAGTTTAATTCTTTGCTATAATGAAGATTAAAGAGGAGTCGTATTGGTTGATTATCATGCTAAAGAGTTACCTGGCAGCGAAACATACGGATTGGCCATCACAATATAATATCTGGTGTTTAACTAATTACGAAATTGAAATAGACATAATTTTGACCTGTTGATTGCACTGACCTAGCATATGGAGAATATTTTAGCTATAACTTTGTACATTTTGAAAAGACATAGGGTCAGTTACAATGAACATAAAATTTAAGTTCTCAAGAATGGTCAATATGAGTACTATTCATCAGTGAAACCTGGTGTCAATTTATGACACCAGGTATATCTGCTGATGAATGTATGCTCTTATAGGCCAAGTTTCAATTTCTTAAATTTTATGTTCATTGTAAGACCTAGTATCACTTTAAGGGCCTGGTTATAGGTGGTGGGCCAGCCCAGTGAGCTGACTCTAGTCAATTTCTAGTATTAGTATTCCTTTAATTAGACTGTATGGTATAAGTTAATCCTTATGTCTTGACAAATGAATACATGCGACCCCATGCACTATGCAATTATTTGTTTTTGTTCAAGGCCATCATACGTTCGACTATCCTCATAAATCAATTCTTTGATAGAAATAGAAGGAAGCTTGGCTGCCATATCTGAAAGTAGGGTGTTCAGTGACGTCAGCTGATAAACCAGCAATCAACCCTGTGACAGGGGGAAGCTAGAATATTGGGATCTAGTGAAACTAATCCTCTGATAGTGTTTGTGTATGAAGAAAGAACTATACCATTCACCAGAACTCCCTATTAATGGCATTATGTCAAGCTTTGCTTGATCAAACACTTGAACCCTAGTTTTAGAAATAGCATCAATGGTTCAGCCTCAGAGCTGGCTTGGAACTTGGATAGAGTGCAGATCATGCTGGCATTGAGAAGTTCTTAAAGCTTGACTAACATCTCAACAGAACAGCAAGCTTTGAAAACAGGGGGTTAATTTTTTTGAAATTTTGATTTAGTCTTGGGTGTATTTTTATATGTGGACGTATATTGTCGGCACCCCTGTCTGTCGGTCTGGTCTGTCTGTCCGTCCGTCAACATTTGCTTGTAAAAGCTGATTTTTTGATGGAATCAAATGAAATTCGGTATGTGTATACATATTCATAAAATGAAGATCAAGTTCGAATTTTAGCAATTTTCAACCGTTAGAAGCAGAAATATTCCCCCGAAATCTTGAATATGCTATTACTCTCTTAGTTTTCAACCGAAACTTAAAATGGATGTTTCGTTTTTACCATCCGCATGCCGTGGTGGGCATATATGGCTGTGGTCCACTATCTTTATATGATTGGAGACAGTCCCCTTTAACTCATTATCTTCTATTGTCTAATTAGGGTATGGGTAACTCAAACACAGCTCCAATTGATAGAAAAAGAAAGCTAGAAGAGGTTGAAGGAGAAAATAGCAGTGATAGTTCAGATTCATCTCCACTTCATATTCCTAAAAAGTAAGTAAGTTCATAGTCAGTGAGACGTAGATGAAAAAGTCTAAAGAAGTCTAAAGTACCTTTTTTATTTTACAGGATAGACTAACTTTCACTGTTATAAAGTTTACGAAATAGTCTTACTTAATTTGAAATAAATGAGGGCAATAAATCAATGCATAGATAATGCCTTTTGCATACTTGTATGTTTCCTTGGCCCTATTGTATTATCATAGGAGCAAAGAACTCACGAAGCAAAACTTTGTTGCACAATAAGCATACATGTGTACAGGTCAGGAAAAAAAATCTGGAGATTTGCCTTGAAAAATCTGGAGATTGGGTGAAAAGTCGGGAGATTTTTCCAAAGCGCGTAAGTTCGTGATTTGAAACTCCAAATAGATTCTTTTTTTCTTTTTTTTTTTCAAATAAGCTTTAAGCCTTGTAAATTAATTAAATTGATCATAGGCCTACATGACACAGTTAAAATTAACAATCTATAATTATGGATAATTCTAGAAATAGTGCCTGATATTTTAAATTTAGGGGCCCAAAAAAAATTTGATGTTATCATTCTTCAGTATTGATTGAATCAAAAATAATGTCAAGGTAAATGATGTTTGAAAACAAGAAAGCAAGCATGATCCCAGCCGTCTAAAGTAAATGGTACCGGTAGGCCTACATGTAATATCATATTAAAAATCAGTATGTTCTGAAAGAAATATTTAGTAAATAATATGTACTGGAATGTTACTTTTTCCAAAGGTGTAATTCATGACATCTTAAATATCTCCAGTGCGATCATTAAATACTTTTCCTGCAACACTCTCACGATGTATCGAACTGAATTTTCCGCTTCCATTTTGACGTTCTTCAGATATGGAAAGACTTGTAATAAGTGATGATAGATATTTTGTTGATTTATGATAGAGAATTTGAACATTGAAAATGGTAGGTCCCGTGAAAATTTGATCAGGAAAAAAAAACAAAAATCGGTAGAATCGGGTATCCCGCCGGTAGAGCGGTAGACAACATGCAAAAGCGGTAGAAACCCGACAACATAGGTAGATTACACATGTATGAATAAGTTCTTTTTCAGGAAACGTACCAAGTCCACATCAAAATATATCTTTCAAACTTTGTTTATAAATGGGGAAAATAGTGATATAACAATCAAAGCTATAGGGAAAGACTGGAACCTTCATAAACACTATCTATGTCAGGTAAGTCAACAAGTATTAATTGATTGTATTTGTTTTGCACTGTTTCTGTAATAAAAATATATTTTATTACATCATTCAAAAATGTAGAAATATGTTCATATTGTTATAAATTATGTTTTATGTCTTTGCATATATCTATGTAGAAATATCAGATTTTATTGTTCTAAAGATAGGTAAAAGGTAATGTTTTAATATTGCATTATTTCAGTGTGGATATTTTAATAGTATGTTTAATGGTAAATGGTTAGAATCAGAGCTAACAGAAATAGAGGTTGATATACTTGATAAAAATATTGATGAAAAGGGTATGTTTAAGCACTGGAAAAGATACTTTCTGTCTGATTTTCTTGAAAAATAATAGTGGACAAGCACTTCGAAGGTTCGGGATACAAGCGTTATCATCTAACAAAAACAGAAATATCAGTTCATCGATTTGTGCAATATTTAAAAATTAGTTTATTGTATTATTCTTTTTTATAAATTGATAAATTTTGATTGGCAAATTCATATATCTATCATGGTTATGACTTTTATTGCAGCACTTAAAATTGCATTTGGTTCTCTGTATACAGATGATATAATGGTGAAACCTGTAGAAGTTGTAGGAGTTTTAGCTTCTGCTACCTTTCTCCAATTAGAAGGTTTAATACAGTATTGTCATACACTTATGAAAGAATCAATAAGGTGAGCTTAAACTAAACTGAAAGAAGACTTCCAAACCTAATTTGAAATATTTTTGTAGTGTGTAAAATTAAGAACTGGATAAGAACTAGGAGTTTCATCAAAATCAGAAACAAAGTTGTTAGGATATCCTGTGTTTTTGAATTAAAAATAATTAAAATATACCTCTATTTGGATTAAATTTCTACCCATTGTATCCAAATTTCGTATATATATATATATGCAACATAAAAGTTTTCCTTCATCGTCTACACAATTAAAAGCTTTCATTAACTAACTCTAATTGTCATTATTAATTACAGTACTGATATTGTAGTTGAATATTATGAAATAGCTCATCAATATGGTTTAATGGATATCAAAAAACTTTCCTTTGACTGGCTTTTGCATAATTTAATGTCACCTACTAATTTTAAACTTCTAAAGAATATCAGGTATGCTTGAGGTTTTTAATTATTTCATTGATAAATGCAATATTTATATATTTATAAGTTTTGCTAAAGCTCCTTGATATAAACTAGTGTCCAAAAGAAACGATACCAACTTATTTTCAAAATTGTATTTTACTAAGTGAATTGTCTAATATGAAAACATGCCAATTCGTATTGCACATCCCAAACACAGCATAGTCGATAAAAATACCGGGAACACGTGATCACTTACGGGAAAAAAAGTAAATTTCATGAAAGTGACATTTCCCTCTCTAGCATGATCTGCACGTGCATAAAAACTGTATAAAACGGCTGATGTTGGGCTGCGCACGCATCACTATCACCAGGTTGATGCAGCGGTTACGTCAGACAGGTCAGACGTCAGACAGGCCCAGGAGTGGAAGACCACGAGTAACCACGCCCCGTGAAGATCATTACATTCGGGTATTACAGCGACGTCCACAGCACTGGGACACAGGATCAGTCGACAGACCGTCTACAGGAGACTATGGCAGTTTGGTATCCGGCCACGTCATCTCTACTACGGACCGCTCCTGACGCCTCGACACCGTAACAACAGACTGATCTGGGCCAGGCGAGTTCGACGTTGGCAACGGCGGGACTGGGCACGTGTTATGTTCTCTGATGAGAGCAGATTCCTCATCTTCAAAAACGATGGACGGCAGCTTGTATACCTAACTGTATCCAACAGGTCCGGCCGTTTGGAGGTGGAGGGTTAATGGTTTGGGGTGGCATATGTGGTGACGTCAAAACGAGGCTTGTCGTAATTCGTGGAAACCTGAATGCACAGCGTTATATTGATGACATCCTACGGCCTGTTGTGGTGCCCTTTATTCAGCAACAGCCTCGTGGACTCCCTTTTCCAACATGACAATGCAAGGCCACACACAGCAAGATTGACACAGAACTTCTGCAACGCCAACGTACAGGTTTTGCCATGGCCCGCATGTTCACCGGACATGAATCCCATCGAGCACTTATGGGACCACCTCGATCGGCAAATCCGACGTCGCCGTCTGCCTCCAGTCAACGTCCAGGACTTGGAACGATATCTCCTCGAGGAATGGCAACGCATCACTCCCAACGTCATCATACATTTGACGGCATCAGTCCGTAGGCGTGTTCTGGCATGTATTGATGCTCACGGTGGACATACCCGCTACTGACTTGACTTTGTGACCTGTGGTGTGACATTTCCTGTTGTTTCTGTGATCAGTGCTCTAACGAAATGTTCTTTTTCGACCCCACCCATCTTTAAAGGCTTGTCATATTGGTTGTACAGATTTTATTGAAATTAAATTTTTGTACAGATGTTGTGAAAGGATTTCTCAAAAGCATAACACCAATCCTAAACTTCTACATTGTTTAGTTTTTCTTTTATGTCGTTGCAAACAGGTGGTATCGTTTCTTTTGGACACTAGTTTAGTAAACCAGTACAAAGTTTCTCTGATATTCTTCTTTGAAGCTGTGTGTATATATCATACAAATAAAGAAAGAAAATATATAGAGTGCCAATAGAGCTTTCTTGAGGTTTTTTGAATTATTCAAACTATGTGGACTATATTATTATCTCTATATATATATTATTTATAGTTGTGAGTTAATGATTCAACTGATATCACATCCTGATTTATTTGTATTACAAGTTGAGATGGATGTTTATAGTTTATTAAGAAAGGTAAGTCATTCAAAATATACATGAACAAAGTTACAAAACTTCTGGTCCATAATGGTTTTGTTTGGGGTTGATTTCTATTTTTAAATAGTCAAAATATAGTTGCCAGAATTTGCTGCCTTGGTAAAATCTTGCCGAACATGCTGCAAAATGTTGATATTTTCCATTTCCTCTTATTTTCTTATTCCTTTATCTGGACCCCAATTAATTCTTTCAGTGGATATTTTTAAAGAACAATCCAGCATGGGATGGAACTTGTAAAGAATTATTAGTAGAGGTTGATAATTTCTTCAAAAAATTTTATAAAGGTAAAAAAAAAATTTCAGGAAAAAGATGTTACTCCTTGTAGTTTTTATGTATTACCATTTGAAACAGAAACAACAATTAAGACATTTTAAATTATTGTATATTTCAATATAGTAGTAACTGTGTACAGCCAGCTTGTTGATTAATTTTACCAGGAAGGTTTGAATATTATTCTTTCAGAAATATTCTAGATTTATTAAGATTTTTTAAATGCTCAACACTGTATGTGATTGTGGTCTATTTTAGATAGGCATATCAGATGTTACCTCCCTTGGAAAATGGTACTCCTGAATCAGACATAGGAAATTTAATTTTTTTTATTTTCTGACCAACTTAATAGAGAATCTATGAAAAAAAACCTAAACAATTACATTATTTGAAATTCCAGAGAAGAAGTTATGTTATTTAGAATGTATAGAAGGTAAAGAATATATACCAGTATTTCAACATGTAAGATGGCAACATGTAATTAATGAGAATTCAGCATTAAAAGCTATTAAAACAGAATGTGTTTTACCTGAATGTAAGTTTTAGGGTATATTGATTTTTATACGCCCACATGAAATGGGGGGCGCATATTGACGTCACACATGTCCGTCCGTCGATCTGTCCGTCCACAATTTCTCGTAAACACTCTACAAGACACAATTCTTGACGGATTTTGACAAAACTTGGTATGAGTGTTCGTAATCACCCAAGGATGAACCCTATTGAAAATCAGAAGAATCGAAAAATATTTAGTATAAGTTATTGCCCTTGTTCTTGAAAACGCGTTCAATTTTTAGCATGTAAACACTCTAGAAGGAACAATTCTTGATGGATTTTAACGAAACTTGACATGAGTGCTTGTTATCAACCATGGATAAACCCTATTGAAAATCAGAAAAATCGAAAAATATTTAGTATGAGTTATTGCCCTTGTTCTTGAAAACGCGTTCAATTTTTAGCTCGTAAACACTCTAGAAGGCACAATTCTTGACGAAATTTGGTGTGAGTGTTTGTAATCACCCAAGGATGAACCCTATTTAAAATCAGAAGAATCGAAAAAATAATTAGTATGAGTTATTGCCCTTGTTCTTGAAAACGCGTTCAATTTTTAGCTTATAAACACTCTAGAAGGGACAATTCTTACGCTTTCAAATTTAGCTCTTAAACACTAAAAGGCATAATTCTTACTGGATTTTTGCCTTCTAGAGTTTTCACAAGCTAAAAATTGATCAATATTATCGCCCTAAAGAGTTCAAAAGAAGTGTATGTCTGAAGGTTGAATATTTCATACTGGTGATTGTTACTGTACTGCTAAATATTTTTATTCAAAATCAAAGCTGCCAGTGGGCGTATATTACCTTGCCTGGCAAGCTATCTTGTATTTCAGCTGTGATCATTGTTTTAAATTTTGAGCTCTATTTTTAATATATCAACTATTATTACATTCAGATATTTGTGAGTCTTAAAAATTTTCTTTAAAGTTCATTTGACCAACTTTATCTATTTGAACCTATTGGAAATTTAGCTTCTTGGACTCTGTAAAAGTGATGCGGAGTTGAAAAATACAGTTGGAAAGGGTTGCTCTGTTTCCATATCAACACCTGCCACAGTAAAAAAAAAGGTGGGGGGTTAAAATTTTGACTCAAGAAATTGAAGATAAAGTTCATTATCACTTGAATCCTAGGTTTCCTGATTAAGATGTTGTATCTGAAACATGGTTAAGCAACATGAGATAAGGTCTGATCAAAGACATTGTGACTATTTAGAACAATGAATTTGTGTATTGTGAAAGTTGCTTTATGAAGTCTTTTATATAACAAATTTTCAGATTGGTTAGATCCATTTTATAAACATCAATGGTTTTACAGACTTCAATCAGAACAAAGTATTGACAAGGGGTAAGTATTTCATGATAGTTGATTTATCATAGATAGTGGAGCATAGTATTTCTCTTCCTAATACATTGTAGTTTATGATAATTTAAAATATACTATACTTAAAATTATTAATTTGATTTACTTACTGTGATTGATATAAATAACCTATATCATTTCTTGCTATTAACTCTCATTTAGAATTCTAGTTTTGGGCTCAACCATAGATTGAGGAATCAGTTTTTCTTTGGAAGAAGAGCTTTGGTGTTAATAGTTAGCACTAATAGTTTGAATTATCATATTTAAGGCCTACAGCAGTAGACGAAGAACTATTTTATAAAGAATGTTCAAGAAATGGTAGAGTATTGTTGAAACGTGGAGAGGTATTATTTACTTTCGAAAGTAACTTGAATTAAATGAAGTAGAATTCCATTTTGTTTTCTTACATTTTGTTTTGAATGTGAGTATCAATTAGATGTTAATGATACAAGAGGAATGTTATAGCATAATAGCATCAAATAACATTTTCATAAGTTCTTTATGCCTGAACTTGTAGCTGTACATACAAATTGTGATGAACTGAAAATGGTTTTTTTTTTTTACAGTATTGTTGGAGATGGGTTGGTTATAATTATGGTGTTGACTTATTATTGTCTTATGTTAATGGGTATGTATGCGTTATAACCACAAATGCACGTCTTCTTTACTATTGATAGTACAAAATTGTTTGAATATGTATGTCACTGTGTATTATTTTGAATATATTCATGATAGATATGAACATAATTTATACTTGTAGAATGATAATTATAACAAGAAATTGTAGTAATTCAGCATCTGGCTCTATAGGTTTACAAAATACGAGGAATATAATGTTAAGGTATTTATTTTAATTTTTAAACTAATAGTCTAGAAAGGTTTTTTGACAATGATTATTGCAAACTAAAAAACTGCTGAAGACATATTGAATACTAGAAATTGCTGTTGGCTGGGAAATAAGGCTGTTTGATTTTAGTGAACAACTAATCAGATGCGTGGAACACTGAAATCAGCAGAATTTTTTCATGAAATTGGCCAAAGGCCTAACTTGCTAAAATTATTTGTATATTTTGTAGATTGACTGCAGTAAATTTAGATAAAAACGGATGTGTAGAAAAGAGTAAATCTACAGAATTAACATTATTGTCATTATCTAGAGATGAGGTATTATCCTATTTATCTTCTGTATGTTGGTCTGTCAGGCATCTGTATTAATTTTTAGAGTTAATACATTGGCCTATATCCCCAGATGAAAGCTTTGTTTTTCTAAAAATAACTAAAGTTAAGTAGATATTACACAGTTGTATTATCATGAATTTAATCATATTCCCAAGAGACACTATATATGTATATATAGTAAGTTTCTGCCCATTTGTGTTATTACTGTCAATTTGAAAGTGATAATTCCGGTTAATTTTTTTTTCAGGAATGTGTTTTGTTACGTGTTGATACAGATCAAATATTTCCATTAGTTATTATATTAAATGTATTAGTTTATACTCCCTTACCAGATTATCCTAATCCAGAATTATCTATACCAACATTACTATCTATAGATCATAGTGATGTGGCTGTTCAAACTATAGGACTTCACGAATCTCCTTCTAAATCAGAATTACAAACTTGACAATGTTCACAGTTTTCTAATAAAATATTTATTTCTTACCACTGTGTTAATTGATGGAAAGTGGTTATGTTTATTCCGCCCATAGCTATTATATCGATACATGACTGTTCTTTTGGCCATTGTGTCACACCCTACAAAGGTGCAGTAGGCACCGTTAAACTGACTGCCATGACAGTTGGCTTGCTTACAATAAGTCATCATATAACAATTGATATTGAACGTATTAAATTCAAGTACAGTGTTGTATACAGATGTAATACTGAATTTATTATTACCACTTGAACGGAGACAATAAAGTAACAAATATTTACAGAGAAATAGACTACATGTTGAATTAACCAAATGACAGAACAAAATTACTTCATTGATCTTTTCGCTTAGAGTCCACCAAGAAAGGTTTAAATGTAATAGATACGACAAAAACATGAAGATATTTATGGCTTTTGATATTTCATATTAATGGAGAATGAAGATAAAAAGTCACAAACTGACCAAAAAGTGTATATTCATCAGTTGGACTAACCAGGTTCCATGACTTACGAATATAATCACTATATATCAATATATATCCATTGAATTAAATAGTTATTGTAAAACGCTTCTGAGCATGTTTCAAAATTATGGATTTATTGGATAGTTGAGGGATTCGAGCTGTTGTATAGTTATACCAGGAGATACCAGATCCCTTGATGTTTTAAAGTACACCTCTTTCTTTCGGTCCATTATCATTTGTTCTTAACTTGACAGACACGACAGCGCCTTTTTGTCTCAATAGCGTAGCCAATTTAAATAGGACCAGTTGTCATAGCAAGCATTAGTGATGATACTTTTTCTGGCTTTCGTACAAAACCTTCACCACGTTTGTCCTAGCCTGGTACCAAATATATCTTTGAGACCTGTTATAATGGTTGCTCCATATCCGTAGTGTGAAATTACTACCTTAATGCATTAAAAGATATAGTTATCCGAAAGCTCATCTAAATTCAGCCTAATAAGTATTCCGGTTTAAAAAGAATAACAAGAAAATTTACGACTGTTTTTGCAAATGATTTAGTGATTGTGTATATCCGAAATACAAATCTGAGCTAGTTCCGTGTAGATTACATCTCCTAGAAATATGGAGTTTCTTGTTTTACCGTAAAAAAATAATACCAGAAGTGTAATGTTTCCCATTTCTTTATCACTCTTCAATAAATCATGGCACGTATATGTAGCCTACCAAATTAAGAAGGATGTATGCATCTTAACATTCAATACATTTTCGTCATTTTCGTCAAATGTATAAGCAAATCAAACTATATACCAGTTTCAAAAACCATTAAACATAACGCCATGCATAGACCAAGCTTTTGATTTTTAACTAATTTTACATCATTTTACCATAGGTGCAATTTTATATGTAATTGCGAATTTAGGTTAATATCTCTTCTAAATATGTGTTTTGTGGTATGTGAAATCAAGATGATAGATCAGTTGTCAGGAGAGAATTAGGTATAATTTCTCATATGATCTGGAAAAGGTCAAGCTGAATTATATACCAACAAGATAGCTTTCCGGTCAAGGTAACATACGTCCATTGGCAGCTGTCAGAAATGAAAGCTAAATCTTTATTGACCAAATATATATTAAATATCTTCATAACAAAACGAAATTTTCTCATAATGAAAATCCTCATAATTCATTTGTGGTTCAAAAATTTTGAATATCTCATCACTTTACAGTTACAGTTATGCTGAGTTTCTCCACAATCTTTTTTAAATCAATAGCAATAACCCAGAAACATTGAATTATCACACTCCTCTCGTATCTTAAATTTTCAAAGATAGAATATATAATAAGTTATTATCAAATTAGACCGAAACATCCTGTCTCTCAATGCCTTCGGCAGAGAATCCGAAGACTGTCTATGAATAAATCTTGCAATAGCACAACCAATTTGGTTGCATTGAAATATTTTTCTTCCTTGAATTTTTTTCCAAAAACTAACAATTTTCTTGTATGTTATGAGGTCAACTCCAACCCATCCCTTTTGTTTGCCCGAACTATGCCAATATTGTCACGTTATCACACGATTATTGTCACGTTATTACGTGAAAACCAATAGTCACAATAAACATTAAATGCATAAATAAGTGTATCCATAAGTATGAACTATATTGAGGTCGCAATATTGGTATCATTTGACAAATCACTGCAATATACCAGAAGTAAAGAGTCTCGCTAAGACGGAATAGATTCAGCTTTATGGAAACTGTTTAGGATTGCCTAAGGCAATTAGGGCTTTCGACGGTTGCTTGAATGGCCTTGAACTATAATTCATTCAATTCTGAGTTTGAATTGTTAAATATACCATTTAAGCATGAATTTTTGGTTGTAGATTTGAAACTTAACGGAATTCTGGGCATGGATGTTGTGTTGAAGAAAAGTGATACTTTTCACTAAAAACAGTGACATCCCGCTTGTTCCTAAGAATGAAATTCCAACCTGTGTTCTATGGGAGGGTTTTTGGGTCTAAATAAGATGCTCTGTTAAATTGTCTAATACATATTATGATATCGTCAACTTTGTCATATTGCTTTAGTAAATTGTGATAAAACAAATGTGTTTTGTCATTTCCTCACTAATTACACGTTTACAGATCATTTTGGTATTATCATTTTAAACATATCATTTGGTATCATTTTGGTATTATCATTTTAAACATATCATTTTGGTATTATCATTTTAAACATATCATTTTCGACATATCATTTTGGTATTATCATTTTCGACATATCATTTTCGACATATCATTTTCAACACTTCTCTTAGCAATATGCAAATGAGGTCAAAAGGCGTGGCTTCCAGAAAAAAAGTTTTCACACACGCTAATACCTCCCAAGGAAAGATAACTCGGAATAACCGCTCATCGTCATACATTTTTAGCAAAAAAAAAAAAAAAAACCAACAACAGTAAAGCTCTGCTCTAGAGGTGAGTATACTATAATGTTCTGCATATAATGTTCAAGAGTGGCAAGAGACGACACGTCTAAAACAGTACTACACTGCGTGGCAAATTCTTAAGGCTATTTACCACCAAGAAGAGTTCCATATGCCATGCATATATTGTTGAAACAGAAGTTGCGAAAATTCTTAAGACAAATACAATAGTTGAAAGTGAAAGTCCTTGGTCTGGTCCAGTTTGTTTAGTAAAAAAAAGATGGTACACATAGATTTTGTGTCGACTTCAGAAAATTGAACGATGTTACTCGGAAAGATTCTTATCCATTACCACAAATTAATCAGATGCTAGATAGTCTTGGTGGTGCCGATTTTTTAGTACGTTAGATTTAGCAAGTGGGTATTGGCAAGTCAAACTCTCGCAAGATACCACTCAGAAAATCGCCTTCAGCACACACTGTGTGTTATACCATCACACACTGAGTTGACTCTTGGTAATCTACTACGGGAACCTCAACGTTCCGTCATAAGCTGGGAAAGTTTATTTGTAAATGTTTCGTAATGTCTTTGTCAAATATTTTGTTCGTTTTTTGAAGTTATGTGAGTGTTAATAAACGTGTTTAGTTTAACTTATTCCTTAGAGCATAACTTGAGGGAAGTCTTGGCAGTTGAATTGGATAGCTGTTCAGGAGCCATTCAATCCCCCCTGCTACAAATAGAAGGATTTCTAAATGCTTTGCATTTATTGGCACTAAAAACGTTCCTAAACATGCGTATCATCACTAACGTTTTGCAAATTGTTGTGACTTATTCGCTGTAACGTAATGACTTGTAATATTTGTTTGTTTGACCATTATCTGCATTATGGGGATCGATAATTGAACGTTGTTACTGCGTTACTACAGTTACTCTTCAGTTTCACTTGTCAGCGGTGACGCTGAACAAGCGGTGGACTTACTTTGCAAAACCCATAATTGGCCATGAATTTACTTGAGGTTAGTCGTAGTCGTACCCTGATAAGCTATATCTAGCTACTTTACAAATATTGAAAGCTACAATTTCGGAAAGCATATCTTCTTGATTTTGGAATGACAACATCTCAAAAGCTTCACAAGTTGGATTAAATTATTATTGTTATATTATCATTTTTATTATTAAGCGCTGCCCGGTCAATTTCTAATGAAAGTCGATTTTCTCGACAGTTTGAAACAAATTCCGATTTTTTGACTCACTGTTTTTGACTGAAATAGGCTCAGGACATGTTAAACTTTCTTTAGAAAAAAAATTCTTTCAAGCAACTAGTCAACTACATTGTGTCAGGAGACTAATGATAGGTTATGAGTTTCTCAGACTTTGCCACATTCTAAGGATCACAAAGAAACTTGGCTACAAAAACTTACTAATTGATTTATAACTGTATCCAATTGGAAATTAAAAACAAAAATGAGAGGAAAACATTTGTTCGTGACAACGTTCACCATTCATGATCTGAGATGTTTTAATGATTTATTTCATATTTAAGACTCATTATATCCTATTTGTAAGAGCGTAAACTGTCTGTGGTTTTCTTATTGGACTGATTTGTGACTGGTTATCGATGTTTCAAATTACTCGGGAATTGTGAAAGTAACATTTTTCCAGGCTTGTTTTCTGTATCTAATACATCATTGTCTTTTTGATTGACTTTAAACGAAATGAACTAAGAGAGAAATTATTTTACTTTGTCTTTGTGTGATGAACGATGTAATTTATTGCTGTGAGAAAAGAAGGTATTGTGTAAATCAACAGGAAATAAATAATGTGATGTGAATTCTCGAAAATGTTAAGCAAACAGTTTTAAAATTAAAATGAATATTTACTATACCACTATGACCTCATTAGCTCGACAAACATAATTATATAAAAAAGACAACAGAAACGAATTATTCATTATAATTTACACAATATGTGTAAACTGTTTGATTTGTTAAAATTACACAAGTACATAATAATATAGAGGATTCATAGCATAATCGATAAAAATAGAAGCCCACAGGAAGCATTAAGGTTTGAATTACACGTATGTAGACTATGTTTGATAACATAATGTCAAGTGTCAGGTTATGATCGAATACCCAAGTTTAAGAAATGTCCATTTCTTTTTAGGTCTATAGGTAATAGTGGTTGGTAGTTTGTTTCAAGGTAAGGGTAGATAGGTAGGTAAATCAGTGGCGTTTAAACGCAGCCTCTATCACGTCTACAAGAAATGTGAACGGACGGACGGACCGACCGACCGACGGACAGACAGGGCGACGGCAATATAAAAAGTATAAACAATCCGAATCGGAAAACGCAATCGAAAATTACAGATTAGCAAACTTGTTAGGGGATTCCCAATTCCCCACACTTGGTGAACAAAGCTTCTGTTTCACAGAACATTTGATTGTTGATTACTTAAGTTGACATTGGTGTGCATAGTAATAATCCATACCACAAATACTACCAAATATTCATTAAAGTCAATTTGATGTTACATGATCGATTTTCCTGATTACCAGATTCTATGTAAGTTATACAACTGAACACCTATAGGCGGAGATGTTTCTCGAAGACGAAATTTGAATCCGTCCAATCTGCACTACTGTACTGTTCGATGTCAGTTGATAAGGTTAAATCAACAAAACGATCACGTAATATCAGAACGACAGAATCGTCAATTCATTTGATGTAACGATGTTAAAATTAAAGACAATGGAGAATATAGAAGATATTAGTATGCATATTACACTGATTTTCGGGATAGAGTTTATAATTATATTATACCATTGGAGATGTTATCCATGACACATTGAGAATACCAAAAAATATACAAATCAAAGGTCTTCCTGAAACCGGTAATACTTATAAAATTCTACATTTGGACAGAATACGAGAATATTTTAAAGGGGAATAACATCCAAAGGATTCAAATAGAGTATCCAGATCTTCTAAACCCTCCAAATTCCTCATATAGTTGTTATAATTTTTCTTTTAACTTTCCATATATTTGCAGCACATACGACTGCTTTAAAGACACTGTGTACGCTTTAAAAAAGCCACTGACAGGTCGGATGGTGAAAATCTTCAAACCGCCATTCTGCACACATTCTTATTATATTCTCTTTATTTCAAATGAGGCTGATAATTTCGTTAGTTATTTTCTTTAACCATCCTGCTACGGTTCCATTCAATATTCCTTATTATGGTAAGGAATTCAATAGTCGCCGACTGAGCAGAATAATTAACTTTTCTCAACAAAAGCATTTTTTTCTCGATTCTAATAATTCTTTCTAAATCACATAATACAATAAAAAGATAGTCCCAAGCTTTTTGATTTAATAAACACAAATTTTTATGTTATTTTCACTTTTTACCTGGAATTGCATTCCATAAATAGCCTAATTTGTATGTTAGATAACCTATTGTTAATGTGACACACGACAAAATAATAAAATAAAATAAAAACAGAACCAAATAATAGAATAATTTCCAAATCATTAATTTAATAAGATAGGACAATAATCACAAAACTATTGAACGATAAAAAATGTCGTGAATGTAAAAAATTTCACGTAAAATTATAAACAGAAAGGGGAGTTTTTTAATATAGAAAAATTGCTGAGTTAACGCACTGAAGTGCAAAGTAGCTAATATTTAAATATATTAGTGAATTTATTGGTCAACCTTTATGAAATAAATTAAATTAGTTAGACTAATAAACCAAGTATATTTCTGTATTCTTTACTCTTATCTAAAACGGGCGACATTTGATGCTAAATAGATGGTTTCTTTATGGGTGAAGTAATTTAGTCTGCAGAAATTTGGTCAAAGGAAATTTTTTTCAACCATAGATGTACACTGAAAAAGCCATTCCCGTACGTTTAAGCTATCGAGGAGTGGTTTTACCGATGCCCGTAACCCATTGGATTCATCAGCTAATGTGAGGAACAATTAATGGTTCACATGATTGCAAGCACTTTAACTATATTGATTTTGGGGAAGAAAGATTACTAAAATGAACCATATTCTTTAAAATGGTAATAAAAGACAGTTTAACTGTAATATTACTGGATGAAATAGAATTCAGACTAGATTATGCCAGCGTCAACAACACAAAGTAGGTTTGCTTGAATGACAACAGTAACGTCATAATCTGGTTTAAAATTTTTACTCAAAATTAGAACAGTGTCAATAGATACAGGTTGTGCTCAGGCAGTTTATTTTTCATCTCCAAACTCTCACGCCATGCCCGTGTTTACGGATTAATACTACACTAAACTATAATAGACCACACCTTATCTAAAGAGTGATTTACTGCAAAGGATCATTCTGCAGTTCCGTTATCAGATTAAAATAATAATCCTAGAAATATTGGAATGGTAGGAGATAAATGAAGATTATAATCACCTCTTTCACATATTTTATAAAACGTTTTTGTCCCATTAATATCTCATTTAACAATTTAATTCAGTTAAAAAATGTTTTTAACTAATATTATCCAATGAAATCTTATTTGATCCAGTAACAATTCCTATTGCATTGTTCCTAGATGAATTGACTTCGACACTTATTATTTTGTATCAAATACATCTGAAAGTTATGCGGACCTTTCAGTAAAGAGGGAAATTGGAGAGTGAAAATTTGGAATCAATGTACGTTATGTAGACGGTCTCTCAGTATGATCTATTTTAACACAAGATAACAGATGTGGTCGTACTCTTCCCATCTTATTGAATAGTTAATTTAACATAGATAGTGAATAGGTCGACCACTTAAACTGAATCATTGGAAGTTTGGTACTGATGAATTTTGATTTGCATATTGATCGAATATTTCTCTTGTTAAATATGACAGTCTGAATGTGATTTAACCTGAATACTATGCTGATAATAGCTTGATTGACATACAATAGTCAACGTCTATTTGACTAGTTTGGGAATTACTTCTATTTGATTATTTCCAGACCATCAGAAGGTAGGTCTTCCAACTTTATCTACTAGATAATATTTCATCACGTACTTGTATTGATACTATTGCATTGTCAAAAAAAAAAATGTTTAGAGCATCAGCAAGAACATCATTACGATAGTGCAGTAACTGTGATAGTGTCGAAGCTCTGATAGTTCCGTAGCTCTGAGAGTGCCATAGCTCTGATAGTGCAGGAGCTCTGATAGTGCAGTGGGACTAAAAAATAGGAAGTTTAGAATTACAAACAATCAGCTGTCCGGCGTAATTTTTATCCCTTGTGATAATTTAAATGCCAATAATATAGATATTACAGTTATTTATCATAAAAAGTTTCTTTTTGGTTGTATTTAAAGGAATACCCATAGCTTACTTGTCTTGTACCCTGTAGGGTATTTTTCAGCTTCAATTGTTGGATTTGTGATATCGTAGCATAATGACAATATACACTTTACATTTTGGTCTGTAATGAACCCGATCGTACTCTTTCCCTTGAAGACAATCTAATAAATTCTGGAAATAATCGTTTTTCATAAATATTACATGCAATCATTCTTTTTACATAACTTGGCATTAATGTTGTGAGATCGAAAACGATATTTGCGACTGTAAATCATACGTAGTGGCACGCTACAATGTCAGTTTATATCATAGGGATGTGTAGTCGATTCGATATTATCATGTGACCCTTAGACTTTTGGCTGCTCACGCAGTTTTAAATGGCCGACGAGATATAGTATTCGTTAAAATGAAAATATCCATCGTTTCGAATATATCTGGTTTTGTCCGATCGGATTTAAATAAATAAGTGTACACATTCAGAGGAGAGGAAAATTCCCATAAAACGAGGCCTAGTTTTCCCTTTTTTCTACAACTTTCAAAATAGGTATCAGTAACTGAAATAGGCTGATGTTTCGGTCTAGGTTTTGAGCTGTCAGAAATGTGATTCATTTTGATACTTTAAAGTACCTGCAGCCATATTAAACTATTCTTTGTTCACACTGAATTAGTATAGAACTTCCAAAAAAGCACAATTTTTTAGTATTAATGTTTATAGTGGTAACACACCGTTACCCAAGATTTCCTAGGTGGAAAGTGAGAAGATTTAAACTATAAAGAAAATCTAAGATCAATCTCCTGTAATATAAATAATTGTAGGTTTGTTTTAACAGCTGCTGCTCTGTAGAACCTAACAGTTTAATTTGATTTTTAAAACCAATATGTGTCGAAAGCAATAGTTTCTGGTCGGTTGAGTCTGATCAACTAATCTATTCTTTATAAACCATCATATGACCTGCAGACAACTAACAGATGACTTGGCAAGAATACCATTAATATTGTAGCCTTCGATGGGTATTTATAACAGATGCCGGTCAATCTTGTTCATAGAAGCTACAATTTGATTCATATTCGATATATACATATGTAAATGAAATTTAATGGCGACAAATAAATGCGTAAACATTGTAAAAAGTTAATTAAGCTGCAACATTAATTTATCCTTATTTATTTTACGAACGAATCTGTGAACATTGAGTGGAATTGTTCAGAGGTTTACTCCTGTAGAAAAATATACTGGATTTGCTTGCTACTTATGGTTAAAACTGTTCTTCCTGTTTTTCGTCTTAGAATTTCTTCCTTGAAATATTATGCAAAACATGTATTGTATAGCAATTGATTTCGCAATACGTAATCGTGATATGTCAGAATTTTATTGTCGTTCTTACTGTATAAGAAACTACACTTTTTAAGTGTAAACACTATACATTAAGTTATTTTACTAGAGAAATTCAAAACCATAATGTGTGTAAAGTAGATTGAAATGCAAAATAGATATTTTGCTTTTAAAGGTCTCAGATTATATCATTGGCATTCTGTGCTGTTTACCCTATTAACCAAAACCATTGTTTCAAGTTGATGTAAAAATTTGTATAGGTTTTAGTCACAGCCTATCACCAAATATCCGTTAATTTCACAAAGATGTCAAGCACAGCATTTAGTTAACAGGAATAGGTTGATGCCCAAGCCGCATCGGACATATTTTTAATTATAGGCCTATATTTGAAGGTTGACTTAAACAGTATACAATGATAATCTTTATTTCATTTATAAAGGATTTCATTTTTATGTCCAAGTTTATCTAGGATTCATTTTGATATTAACGCAAATTGCTTTTGTTTGCATCTCATGCTTATCATAACCATAAAACGATTTAATCAACCTTAATACTTGTCTCTAGATGATAATGGAAAATAGTTGTATGAACGTTTGCATAATTGATGGCCATATCTTTTTTCTTGTATATATTTAATTGGCACATAATCCAAACCAAACCTCAACAACCTCGCCGTTTTTATTTTAAACCCTTGACACTTAATCGACAACGAATAGGTATTCACTAGGACTTTCTTTAATATAGTTTTTCACTAAAGTGGAGTTCTTTACACAAATACAATTACAAATTGAATGTTTCTTTGGTTTACTGTTTATTTTAACGTAAGATAAGACAACTATTTTCCCACTAGGTTTTGTTGATGATACAAATTAACTAGACTGGAAAATATCCAATAATAAAACGAATTTTGAAGGTATCTTTTTGTCGATTGCTATTTAATAAGACGGAATGCGGAAATTAGTAAACGAGTGACAAGTGTGAGATATAATCAATGTAGAGATCAAAGACGATGCTTGATCTTCCATATTCTTTAATTGTCAGTGTTTAAACCGATGGAAACTGTGGTGTGAAGATAAACGAGAAGGATAAAAAGACAGTATTTTACCATTACCTCTTTACTTGAATCAAGATTATATCTTATATCTTTTACGTTAACAACTTGTTCGTGTAGCTTCATTTTAATCTGCTGTAATTTTCTTACACTTCAATTCATCTTAACTTTTATTAGTTTGGATGAGAAGTAATTTTGAGTTTCATGATACAAAAACCCAGAACTGGATTCTCTGACTGGTAGCAGTTTTTTATTTGCAGTATTTTGTCTTTTAGTGAAATGTGTTGATATTTATCAAACATAAATAGCTAACTGATCTATTTAAGAATATTCTTTTTTTCTACTAAAAGTAACGAGCTTTGATTATTTATACAGTGAATCTTTTGAAAGCAATAAACCATTTGATTTGAAAGTAGGTAGATTAGTTTCATTTCTATTCAATCTATAGTGTAAACATAGAAGCATAGAAATAATAAATAACTAAATTTTAAAAATAACTAGTCTACTGAGAGATATTCATTCAATCTGTTAAAAACATGCTAGAAAGTTTGCAAATATAGTGCTCTCACATCATAGCAATCAATGGTCGAGCTTTCTGCGAATAAGAATGAGGAATTTATATATTGATTGTGTATATTTCAATTGCGTTCGATTTGCTGTTTTACACTAGTTTATTTTTTGATTGTGTTCGATTTGCTGCTCGACACTAGTGTATATTTGGTGTTCGATTTGCTGCTTTACACTTGTTCATTCTTTGCTGCTTTACAATAGTTGATATTTTTATTGCGTTACACTACATTAGTGACATCCAGATCGCATATTATTGAGGAATCCCCTTTGTTGTTGTAAGTTGTTATAATTATTTTGTATTAAACATTTTTATATTCATATAAACTCTGATTTACAATAATGGACCCCAAATCCATCTGGCGATATACACGAGACGAAATGTATAACATCATCGTCCAATTCTATAATATGAGAAACATTCAGCACAATTCCACCAGCAATTCTACAAGCCTCATCAGAATCCTCGATTCAACCGACAACCTTATCATCATAGACAGAGACACGATACAACTAATCCTATTGTGAAGATGCTATTTCAACTTATTAAGTGTCTTCACCACTTCACCTATAATTTCGAAACATGTCAATGGTTTGCCACCTCGTGGGGTTTTATATAAAATAAGGACATGGATATTCGACGTCAGCCTACCAACACGCTTCCAGAGAGGATCGTCACCACACCAAAACAGAAATGCACGCTATCACCAACACAAATAACAATATTTACCGACACTACACAACACACATAATGCTAGTACAGTACAAACCATTTTTATCAGCAAACCGATTTTCCCACACATCCTCAACACCACAGAATTCCAGTCCAAGATCCAATCCAGAAACTACATAGTCTAAAACTAAAACCACATCCCGCTGCTGTTTGAGTAAGAAACCCCCACCCCCATGCAATCCCGGCACCACGTTAACCAAAAGGATAAAACCAAATGGTCTCTACCTACTTTGGTTCCTCCAAAATCAGTAATATCCCAGCTATTGATCCCGATACCCAACCGAATCTTAGTGCCCGTGTCCAACATAAAAAACATTTAATTTCTAAGATTTCTCCAAAGAAGGTATTATTCCACATTCGATTGAACGACAGAAAAGAGTCTGGTGAATCCATCCATAATCGGATGATGGAATTGGTAAATTTGGGGCAATTTCTGTGTCATTCAAAATCGCGATGACTATATTTTTGAATTGGAAACTAAATTAAATAATGAAAATCACTACCGCGAACTGTATGGCACTGTATCTGGTTCAAAATAGGATCCAAGTTGGATTGTATTAATGTAGAAATGACTAATCTTGTAAAATCGAAGTATTTTTACGAATAATACCTCCTATCTTACTAACTTTTTTCAATTCTAGTTTTTCTAGAACATAATTTAGACCGTAGACTTTGTAGAACGCAGAACGCGGATTGTAACCTTTGGAACTTCACCACTGGATCGTATTAGTCGGATTGTACTCTTCGGAACTTCACCACTGGATCACTGTTAGATGGATCGTAATCTTCGGATCATCTTTTCGTACCTTGAATATTACGGAAATTAAATAAGATCACGTGATATTTTCTGCACATCATTATCGTGTTTCTAACGAAAAATAAACTACATCAACAATACAACCTAGCCGACACAAATTTGGTCTACTACACAAAATACCTCGCTTTCACAGTATAACATACTGTGGTATGTCGCGAGTACCGCAGAATATACGGTTAAAAAACGGTTAAAAATTAGTGAAAAACAATTGCCCACCTGTCCGCCGGTCCGTCTGTCAGTCCACAATTGCTCATAAACACTCTAGAAGGCACAACTCTTGGCAGATTTGGACGAAACTTGATGTGATTGTTTGTTATCACCAAAGGATTAACCGTATCGAAAAGCAGAAAAATATTTTGTATGAATTATTGTGCGTTCAATTTTTAGCCCGTAAATTTGTCTTGAAGGGACAATTCTTGGTGGATTTTGACTAAACTTGGTGTGAGTTTTTTCAATAACCCACGAATGAACCCTATCGAAAATAAAAAAAACCGAAAGAATTTTATAAAGATTTATTGCCCTTGGGAGCGCGTTCAATTATTTGCTTGTAAACACTCTTGATTTGAAGGCAAATTCTTGACTGACTTTGACGAAACTTTGTGAATTTGTTTAATATTACCATTTGATGATATTGGAAAATAAAATATGACTTATTGACCTCGCTTTTGAAAACGCATTAAATTTTCAGCTAATAAACACTGACTCGATTCTTTGACAAACATTGGTAATATTGTTTAGTATAATATGCATTTCCCATGCAATTAAAAAAATAAAGCCAAATCCATGAAATATATTATTAAATTATTATTAGTAGACCACATTTGTGTCGGCTAGGGTGTATTGTTGTATTGCTGTTTTTTTTTTCATATCCGCATGCATTGATTGTGCCACGGCAGTTTACTGTGAAGATTGAATTATTCATTTTAAAAAAAATCATATGTCAACAATAATTATCTAGTTCAAAAGTACGACGTTGAGCGAAATTGAAAAAAAATTGCACAGGAAATACACAGAGTTATTTACGTATTTTTCGTTTGAAACACGGACGATAATGATATGCAGACAATGTCACGCTATCTAATTTAATATCTAATATTCATTGTACGAAAAGATGATACGAAGATTACGATCCAGGGAACACGATCCAGTGAGATCCAAAGAGTACAACTCTACTAATACGATCCAGTGGTGAAGTTCCGAAGAGTAGAACTCTACTGATACGATCCAGTGGTGAAGTTCCAAAGGTAAAAATCCGAGTTCTGCGTTCTACAAAATCAACGGTCTGAATTATGTTCTAGAAAGACTAGAATTGAAAAAAGTAAATAAGATAGCAGATATTATTCGTTAAAAAATAGTTCGAAAGAAATGACACCTAAGAAATGACCACGTGATTTTACAATCTAATTTGGATCTTATTTTGAACCTGATACAGCGCCATAGTATTAGACCAACCAATTTTTATTGAAACGGATAAACAAATTAAGGCTTTTTTCTGATTCTCAATATGACTATCTTAGCACAAAACCGGACGTTACCAAAAATTAAAAAAATCCGGAATCCGAATGGCGCGTCATGAACACCTTACCTAAAGGTAGGCCGCTTATTTCTGACCGAATCTTACCAAGTTTCCGAATACATACCACTTTTTATTACCATTGGTGTTCTCCGGGCCTTCAGAAAACATGAATGAAACTCAACGATGGTTTCAAGTTCGATTAGATTTATTCGGATTTAAAAATACATGTTGATGTTTACAGTGACAAGTCGATGAGCCGAGTGCCGAAACAACTCGGTGAGACAAAAACAACAACCTCAAATAATCTCGAAACCAATCGATAATCGATACGAGTTAACCCCCTTTTGCACGACTCAGTCCCTTTTAAACATACCCTGCTGCATTAATGAACACTATACTTCCTATTCTATGCACAACTATACTTTTTTTCTATTTTCTGAATAAATTTCAAAATAACGAAAAGTGTGCCAAAACAACAAATCAAGTGACCATACAAATACACAACATAATATACAATAGATCATACATCCATTGGGCACAGTCGGTGGATAGGCCGCTTCAAAATATTGTCTCTGACTTTCACATCAACGACGCGTACATGTCCATCATTACCTGGGTAGGTTTTAACTATGCGTCCTAATGGCCACTTTCCTCGCGGTGACTGAGGATCTATCAGGAGCACAATATCACCGGTCTCTAGATTTTTACTAGGAGTGTTCCATTTATTACGCTTATTGAGTGTTGGCAAAAACTCACGGATCCATCTACGCCAAAATTGTCCTATTAAGTCCTGAATTCTACGCCAGCGTCTACGAGGGTCATAATTAACACCATCGAATTCCAGAGCTAAAGCATTACCGAGCTGTCCACATAAAAAGTGACTAGGGGTAAGGGCTGGATCATCGTCCGCACTAGCACCAATGTAACATAAGGGACGACTATTTAAGAGTCCTTCCGTACCCACGATCGCGGTTAAGAGTTCTTCATCCGAAATGTCTGCATCTTGGAGAATAGCTTTAATAGCACGTTTTGCTGACTTGATCATGCTTTCGAAAACACCACCAAAATGAGGCGCAAGTGGCGGATTGAACCTCCATTTAATTCGACAAACAATTTCCAATTTTATTTTGGTCGAGTACACTAATGAGCTCCTTTAACTCACGATTGGCACACACGAAATTCGAACCATTGTCCGATACGATTTCCAGTGGTTTTGATCTTCGCGACACAAATCTGTCAAGAGCACATAGAAAGCTATCTGTATCCATGCTCCAAGCAATCTCGAGATGCACAGCGCGAGTTGCGAGTGAATATCTCTTGGTCCGGGTCTTTCCTCTTCCTTGTTTTGTTAAATACGGTCCTCCAAAATCTAATCCAGCTCTCGCAAAAGCTCGAAGAGGCTCGCCTAAACGCACACGAGGAAGGGGAGCCATGATTTGTTCAGCAGGCTTCCTTCTGCACTTAATACACATTGGACACTTTAGATTTACACTTTTCACTAATGCCCGAGCACGAAGGATCCAAAATTTAGTGCGAATTTCCCAAAGCACAAATGACACACTACTATCATGATTTAAACACTTATGATATTGATTAATTAACAAATTGGTTATTTGATGCTTTTGTGGTAAAATAATAGGAAACCGTGCACAATATGACAGGTGGTTTGCATTTTCCAATCTCCCTTTTACACGAAGCACACTATTATCATCTAGGAATGGGTTAAGATTTGATAATTTGGAGCTAGATGAGACACATCGACCCTTTATTAACTCACACAATTCCGATTGAAACACATCTTGCTGAGCACATTGAAACCAATAATTTTCCGAAATTTCAATTTCCTTTGAGGTAAGAAAGGAACCACTAAGTTTTTCACGATTTCTACAATTGTGCACAAATCGCTTCACCCACCCTGTTATACGTACAAGTCTGAGCCATTCAGAATATCTATTGGGGTCCAAAATGCCAAAATCAGTGGAGGTCAGTAGTGTAGTAGCAGTGTTACGTATCTCCTCAAGGGCCTCAGTGGGAACAAAGTTCTTGTCAACTGGCAAAGAAGAACAGTCTTGCAACAAATAGTCCGGTCCGTTCCACCAGAGATTACTACCTGACAGTTCGCTTACTGATAATCCACGTGTTGCCAAATCAGAAGAATTTTATTTTGTGGGAACATAATGCCAATTTCCAGGGTTAGAATTTTCGTGGATTTCACCAACACGATGCAAAACAAATGGCTTATAAGACCTTGACTCTCCCCGAATCCAGAATAATACATGTTTTGAGTCCCGACCAATATGTGATGGAGTTAATATTCAAAACCTTTTTGATAGTTTGGGCAAGACGTAAGCCTAAAATAGCACCACAGAGCTCTAATTTAGGTATAGAAATGGTTCTACCCTAGGTTTAGAGGCAACAAGGTTAACAGAAATGGACGAATCATCATAAACTGTGCGAAGATAACAAGCTGCGGCATACGCCTTTTCTGAAGCATCTACAAAGGTGTGCAAGGTTTTTTCAGAAGAGGACAAGTTATTATTAGTAAGGCAACGATTAATTTGGATCGATTTTAATTCTGATAATTCTTGAAACCAAGAAAGCCATGGCCCAATGAGGTCAGCAGGGAGTTCTTCATCCCAACTTGAATTCCAATCTTAGCACGAATCGTGAACGGGGCCAAAAGGTTAAGTGGATCAAATAGTGAAGCGGTTTTACTGACAACAAATCTCTTTGCCAGTATTGTAGTCGGTGGAGACTCTACATGAAAACCAAAGTTGTCGAATTCGCGTTACATAAAATGCCTAACGACCGACGGAAGATCTCCATCTTTAAATAACAAAGATGTAGCACGATCACTGGGAGGTATATCTCTCAAGACTTCTGGAACATTTGAGATCCACTTTCGAATTTGAAAACCTGCACATTGCAGCAAGGAAGAGATCTCATGACGTAATTCGATTGCGGCAAAAGTGGACTCGGCACTGTCGAGCAAGTCAACAACATACATAGAGTTAAGAACAGAATCTACACCCCGGGGAATTTGATTGTTGTTAGCCTGTGCAGGTTCCCTTATAACAGCCTGTGACAAGTATGGAGAAGAAGTGTTTCCGAAAACCAATCTTTGATATTCGTACTCTCGAATAGGTGAATTTGTGTCTAAATCTCGCCAAAGAAATCTGTGATATCTACGATCAAATGGAGTCATATTTACTTGTAAAAACATTTCAGTGATATCGGCTGCAATCGCGACTGCTCCGCTACGGAAGCGAACTTATACATCAAATAACCCCCGTTGCAATTTAGGACCTGCATGAATGCGATCATTCAATGATTTCTGATTATAGCGTGCTGCGGCATCCATAACTATACGAACTTTTGTTGTGGACTTATCTGGCCTAATAACTGGGAAATGGGGCAAATACCAAATTATGTCAGCACGTCGCTCTGGTGGAACTATTTCCTGCACATAGGATTTTGCCAAATGGTCATCAATCACATGTTTGTAAGCTTCGCCAATATTGGGTCGTTTTATTAGGGACTTTTCCAGATTCAGTAATCTTGATTTTGCCATGTCATAGTTGTTAACAAGTTGGGGTTCGCCAGTTTTCCAGGGAATACCAATGCTATACCTATCGGTTTGAAAGGCAATGGTCGATCGAACTGAACAGTCAATTGTCTTCTCTATAGGAGTATGGGTTTCAGTATGAGGCGATGTGACCCCCATAGTTTCTAGCTCCCACATTCAATAAGTGTGTTTGTTTCACTGTTTTCCTGAACGAAAAATGCCCTTGCAAAGTGACTGTCCTGTGGTAGGCGTAATAAGGGGATCATAAAGTCCAGTACATGTCCAACCAAGAGGCGTCAGACGGGCTACGGGTTCCCCAGGTTTACCATAAACTTCAGTAATACAACGATGGACTTCAGGGACATTAAGGCCAAGAAGGATTCTTACACGGGGATTACGTCCAACTTGAGGGAATTCAATTCCGTCCAAATGTGGCCAATTCGGAGAGTACTTATTCCTATCGATGACTGTCATGTCACCGGTCACATTGTCTACAGTGTATGCATCGACATTATAACGTTTTCTACCATCAACAGTCTTAATAAGAAATTTGACACGA
Organism: Lottia gigantea; assembly: GCF_000327385.1. Classification (NCBI taxonomy): domain Eukaryota; kingdom Metazoa; phylum Mollusca; class Gastropoda; family Lottiidae; genus Lottia; species Lottia gigantea. The sequence continues at coordinate 1,180,411 of NW_008710508.1, forward strand.
CTAGTAGATATGGGGGTTGTTGTACCTCCTAAAACACCCACATTAAGCGAGCACAATGGACCACTTAATTCTAATTCTGAAGCTAAACTAGAGTCTATGTAAGTGTCTGTCGAACATTCGTCTAGTAAGGCATTCTCAACGAATTGTCTGTCCCCATTAACTAGCAAGACTGGCACTATTCGCATTGCCACATAATCACCATTGCCATTTGCAGTATGTGTGCGAACTCGAGGGGAAGGTTGAACTTCACTTCTGCGATTGTCATTTCTATCAACATTTACATAAGAGTCTGGTCTAAACCCCCTTCCATGAAGGAGTGGACTGTGAGTCCTATTACATCCATCGACACCACACTTTTGTGTCGTAGGACATTTCGAGCCAATATGGGAATTGTCAAGACAACGGAAGCAAAGTCTATTTGATTTGGCACATTCCCATCTTTGGTTTATGGACAGAGAGTGAAAGTAATTACAGTCAGTTAGTCTATGGTGTTTTTGGCACAATACACAATATTTAGATATGTTCGTAGAAAAGTTCCTAGGTTTGTAGCGAAAGGGACTTGTTCTATCAGCTCTAATTGTTACACCTTCGACCTCTTCTCTGGCCTCAATGCGATATCTTAGTTCAGTTGAAAGCCATTTAAATAAGGTCGTTAAATTCTCAGGCACGCCAGAAGCACTGGCCCAACGTTTATAATGTGTAACACTTACGGCAGGTAATTTTGATCGAGTGATACTATAAAACATGGAGTTTTCTTCAAATTCTTCTGTACGTCCAACCCCCTTGAGAGTAATTATTGCCAGTTCAAGCTGATCACAGAATTTCTCAACAAGTTTAACATCCTGATAATTAACTGGTTTCATATTTTTAATAGAAACAATTTGAGTTAATATTAGACGCCTAGAACCACCGAATTTTTCTTCTTTTTGGCTTCGATTCGTAGCCAATCGTGGAAGCAGGGAATCCTTCTGTTGCCTTGTAAGCGTCACCTTCAAGATATTGACGAAGTTGTAACATTTTGTAACCATATGAGCATTCTGCCTGATCGATACACTGCTTAAAGGCATCCATGAAAATCTGATACTCCAATTTGTTACCGTTAAATTTTGGAATAGTGACACGCTTTAATTGGTGATACATGTCTTTGTCAACTTGCAAATTGGCATCTTATTGATTAGGGCTCGCTCCCCTCTCGCTGCTCGTTGGGGACCTAATGTCATCTGCATTGAACTGGAGTGTGTAGGCCTTATTAAGGGCCAAAAGAATGTCAATTGCTTCTTCCTGACAATTTAGAACATGTCCAACTGCGTTTTTTATTTTTTCGTGTGATTCATTAGAGCATAATAATGCAGTTAATGCTAACCTGGCTTTAGTAAGCTGGCTCTTTACGATGCGCTTTCTTTTCAACCATAACTTCAGTCTTTCACCATCACCAATATCGCTGTCGTTGTGTTGATTTGGCCCATCACCATGCTGTACGTTTTCTGTATTTAGCCGGCTTCCAGTACCTTCGTCATCGGACATATTGGATTCGAGTCACTCCAACTAGTTGAGCAGTTGACAAACAATTGTCATGCTGAACGAAATGGCTACCTCAAAAGATCCAGTTAATATACCAAATACAGAGTTCATTTGGATCCAAGTCACTCCAACTAGTTGAGCCTTTTGTAAACAAACATGCTGAACAAAATGGCTGCCTCGAAAATCCGTTGAATGGTACACATCATTTTCGGCCAAAATAAAGAAGGTTTTTAATTCATCTGGATTTAAAACCACGCTCTGCTACCAAATGTTCTCCGGGCCTTCAGAAAACATGAATGAAACTCAACGATGGTTTCAAGTTCGATTAGATTTATTCGGATTTAAAAATACATGTTGATGTTTACAGTGACAAGTCGATGAGCCGAGTGCCGAAACAACTCGGTGAGACAAAAACAACAACCTCAAATAATCTCGAAACCAATCGATAATCGATACGAGTTACCTCCCTTTTGCACGACTCAATCCCTTTTAAACAATTGGCTTATAGAAATTAGATATACCAGATAACGCGTTTTTCATTTCTTTAGATGAAACGAGTATGTATATGGCCTACGAATATTGATAACAAGTTCGAAAAGCCTTTCTGGTCGTCCAGACAAAGACATTTTAGATTTATTAAAAATATTCCTCACACGAAATGACTTCACTTTCACTTCGCGCCGAGTAATATTATGCGTACATGGCTGAATGGGAACGGTAAATCTCTTTAATTTCACCCTTCAAACCTCTCTTCTATTGAATGTTTCAAGAGGATATTTTTTATTATTTGGACAGAGTATTTCGAATTGGTAAATAATCTTATAAATATCCTAGTTTATTTTTTGATCGTGTTTGATTAACTGCTTTACACTGGTTCGTTTTGCTGCTTTCAACTAGTATATATTTGATTGCGTACGATTTGCTGCTTTACACTAGTAATATTTTGATCGTGTTCGATTTTCTGTTTTACGCCAGTTTGCTTAATTATATAAGTTTGATTCTGAGTTATCCTAGCTATTAACTAATTACTTAATTTAATGTTTTAAATTTCGTCGCTACAATAATATTTCAAGCAGAACATCAACTCTGAGAAGAATTGTGTAAGGACAATGCAGATCATACTTTCATTTTTTTCAGATTTCAGTCTAATACAGTAAAGGTTGGAAGCATGCATATCATTCATGTAAAATAGAGTCATTTTTATTGGAGCAAATCGTTTCAACTCGCTTTGACGGCCATAAATAAACGACAATCGGCATTACCGAGTTGCATGTTTACTCGTTTACTTCCCAATAATCCCCATACACTAATTATTGAACACTTGAATATGCCAATGGAATACAATTTTCTTCAGATCTTTGTATTTTTCGTTAGAAGATTTCAAACGCTGGTAAAAACGAGTTCTCAAATGGTTTTACTTGTTGTCAATGTTGCCCGCCAAGTGAATCTAAAAAAATCGTACCAAAGCGCCGTGAGCCACGATTTGATCGTTGTTGGCGCTTCACTTATGTAAATGCACACTTTGATCTGTGTTGATACGATTTTCTTAAATAAAAACGCTGTTACGGCAGAATCGTCATTTTCTTTTGTTTAATTGCATTTTTGTGTCTTAAAAATTACTTGTTTATATATGGCCTGATTTCTAAGGTTTTATTGTAGCTAGGTCGCAGATCACATGTCAAAGGTCAAATTGTGCACACAGCCTTGAGCTAGTTTTTCTTGCCGCCATCTTAGAAAGTTAGACTAAACTTTTTGATATTTTTATTTTCGACCATAGTTCCTCTCAAGTTGTAAGTTTTCAATTTATTTATGTATATTCTTATAAGGAATTCTTTAATTATGTTCTGTAGACATTTTCTGTTGGATATCATGTGTAATTATTGGAATTTGCTCTCAAATGTACTTCAAAGGAATTTTCAATTTTACTGACAGTAGTCCAAAGGCATGCGTTTCATTACCACCTGCATTGCTTGAATTTCTGAAGTCTAAGTTGTCTGTAAGAACTATTAAATTTTAGATTAGGTTACAATTTCATTATGTTATCATGTGTATATTGTTGCCAGAAGTTAAGACTGTCTATTAGTGTTGACATTTTGCAAATTGGTATATTTTAGTTCAGATTCTGTATTTTGCTACGAATGCCTGTGGATTCTTATAATTGTGAGTTGTGTCTTATGATTGTCATTTTTATATTTTGTAGCAAAACCATTCAATTCAAGTAAGGACATTCAGTTCAAGTTAAGACATTCAACTTATGTTCAACCATTGAATGTGTATTCCTTAGGGAACTATGTAATTATGTGGATACTTGTTTATTAGTATATGGGATATGGTTTATGTATGCTGAAACTTCCTAATATGCTGGAATGACCCTTTGGTGGTACTATGTTCGTTGTTACGTCGATACCTTTAGAATGACCCTTTGGTGGTACTCCTTTCGTTGTTACGTCGATACTTATTGAGTTGACATGTGTTTAATAAAAACACATAATAGGCCTACATACTGAAATATGTTGAAGAACAATGTATTGCTGAAATGAATATTATGAAAACATATATTGATTGTACTGAACTGTGCTTGTGAACATTTTCTTGATTAAATATTTTACCGGTACATTTGGTCTTAGCATTAACTATGCTGATACGTCGATGATGTGTTGGTGCGTCACTTGGTCTACGACGGCCCCCACAAACGCCTTAGGTTTCTTCGCACTCAATTGGCTGAAAGTTTATTTAAATTACTAGCACGAGAATCTTCTCCGGAAACCAGTTTTAACCTAATTGTATAACACTTCTCGCATCAATTTGTTTCGAAAAAAAAGAATATATATCGAGATGGATTCATAGTCTGGCAATTTACTGTTTATTATAACGTAAGATCAAATCAAGGCTTTATTTTAACCGCGGACACAAATTACTTAGATTGGAACATATCAACTAATAAATGTGCTTTAGTTAATAATTTACAGAAGATTTGTCTAGTGAAATGTATTCACATATATCAAACATAAAGGGTTTCTTTGTGCAAAAAACAACGAGTTTTGATAATTTATACAGTGAATCTTTTGAAAGCAATTCACCATTTGATTTGAAAGTAGGTAGATTATTTTCATGTCTATTCAGTCTATAGTGTAAACATAGAAGCATAGAAATAATAAAAAACTCAAAAAAAGTCTACTTAAAAAACATGCTTAACAGTTTACGAACTCTTATTTATAGTGCTCTCATACCATAACTATTACTAGTTGCGTATGGATGCGTACAAAGATAGGTTTTTAACGATATTTGCGCTACTACGCAGAGAATTCGGCCGTAGTCTTGTGGGTGCGTCCGTGGTTAAGACCACTAATACATGTGAACCAATGAGCACCATGGATAAAGTAAAGAACATCAATGTGTAAGCATGCAGCTGGTTCACGTCTACATTGTGTGTTCTTAAACGTCTATTAGCTGCTCTAAAGAGTATTCAAGTCTTAACATAAATGTCCAAGATGGGATAATATTTATATAATGATGACTTCATCTGAAAATAGGAAGTAAATTGTAGCGATCAGTGATGCATGAAATTAAAATTGACATCAAGATGTATGATGTGTCACATTTCACCTCGCCTTATATAAGTTAAATAAGAGACATACTATATCATATATTGACACTGTATGATTATTGTTAAAATGAGCTATATTAAATAAGATAATAAATATAAGAAATACTGTTAAAATCGATATTAAATACAGACCACCATCCTTTTTAAATGCAATATTTTGTTTTACATACCAGTTTGATTGATAATGATGTATATAAGAGTTGTGTTATTTTATCACGATGTTCAAATTTCAAGCAATACGAATGGTCACTAACAATGAAAAGAGAAAATTTATTGAGGTCTCTCACACGATTAGGTTTCGGGAAAAGAGAGCAGGATATTGAAAATTTCCGGTTAAATAACAAGCCATTGATTCTTCTTGTCTGTTGTGTAATTGAAAATGGTCTCTGATGTGCAAGAAATTGTATAAGAAATGTCTGATAGTAAATTATTTATCTACTGTATGGAAGAAATTCATTGAAGATTTCAGGAAGTTGAATATTTTATTTTTAACTTGTAAAATCAATCTCGTATATTTTCTCTTTGTTCGATCAAATAGTGTACGTTCAAGGGAGAAATAGATGATCATATATTTTAACTTTTCTGTATTAGTTTATCTCTCTTGGTTTTAGTTCAAATGTGTACTGGTTATAAGTTAATGTTCTAAAACAAAAGACAATAAACAAATCATTTGATTCTTGGCAACAGTCTTGACTGCATTCTAATACTTGATTTATTTGTGAATGATTACCAAATGGAAGAAAGTTAAGTACTCTAGCACAGCACATCAATATTTTACTTACAGTACACCAAGTCCAGGTTATAGGTTACCCAGCTTATTCTAAATTTGGAAAAAGGTTTTGTTTTGTTGATTTATAATGACCTAAAATTATTCAACACATATTCAGGTAATGTACGTTTCATAACAAAGCCATTCTTGGTACATTCTTGAGTCTGTAACATTTTTCAGTTGACTTGAGCCAGAATGGTTATGTTTTCTCTATGGTCATTTCCTTTTGCCTCGTGTGTCTATTTAATCTATAACATCCTTCTAGAATATAAATTAGACAAATGGTAATTCAATATTTGTATTAAAGATTTTCCTTAGATTAGACCTTGGGTGGTAACTATAGTTTTGATTATTGTGACTAAGAATGAAGAACGACCAAGAAGAAATCTACGATAAATTAACACCACTGCAAACGCAAGAAAACTATGACATGGCTCTCAGACATAATAACAGAGAACGATAACTTCAATACCTGCAGCGCTAAGGAATCTTTGAAATTGATTCTTCTTGTGATCCAGGTCGAAAGGATTAGTGATTCGGATATGATTCAAGAGGTGATTGTGGAAGTAACAAATACTTCTTTGACAGTATAAGAAAAAATAGTGCCACGAGTAGTAATCCTCAGAGTAAAATGTAACATTTAATTTCACGTTCGTGTAATAAAACACACAGATAAAATTAAATTGTCTCTAACCTAGTTGTTGAATTAGCTCTTAACCATTTCACCTTGCCTTTCCATCGGATATCTTCGTCTCAAAATCAGTGCATTCTTCAATCTCTTACCTACAATCTCACATCCGAACATTTTCAATATTAATCTGCTGTTCTTCGATTAATCTCATATATGCTACTATCACGTCACCACCAGGACTAGGTCCCTTTTGTGCTTTTCAAGAAAGTCATCGTCACATCTCTTTCTTTCTGTACGATATTCAACAGTATTGAATTCATGCAAGATTACCTTATAATACTTCAAATTATATATGAGCAAAAATTTCAACGAAACGTTTCAATATGACTAGTGATACATAATAAGTATACACACCTAAAAACTCGTTCCTTAGGGTTAATTAAACCTTTCAATGTTTTCTAAACGACAAGTGTTTACTTAAATGAGCCATCTTTCCTAAAATATTTATTTTCACCTCGACCTTCATAGAGTAGTTGTATAGGATTTAATTTGAATTAATTTTAACATATCTTCAGAAAGGTAAGTAAACTTTTCATAGAATAACACCGTAAAAAGACATTGGCCCCATTTTAATCTGAATTTTAAAATATTTCATATTTAAGATGTTGCAAATTGTTCATTATCAGCTGTACGGCAAAGATCATAATATTTAATTCCATATACTATACAAAATCAATGGTTTGAAGAGGAAACTTAGTCAAATGAAGGATACTGCATGCTAAAAAGCAGAATTACTTATTCAAATTTTTGTACAACTGCAGTCTTTGATAATTGTTGCCATAAAATCCGATTGATGATTTTCTAAAAAAAAATTGTCTAACATTTGAGATGATCATAAAAAGCTAATCGTTTCCGAGTTTTATAAAATCTAATTTATTTTAATGGTTTGTTTATTATTATAAGAACGTCACAATCCGTGATATTTATTTTCGAGTTTTTATGACGGGTAATAATACACAGCCGTTGATGACTTACAAAATGTGCAAGATTGAGATTATTATTATTCTTAAAACTTATCTATGATGACCAAACGTAATTATTTGCCCTAAACGGAAAGCGCCCTAATGTATTTTTGTGCCTGGTCCTATATGTTGTGCACTTAAATTGTTCTGCAATGTTATGATAATCTGTTATAAGGCTGTTATGATAACCATAACGCCCGCCATTAATTCAAACATATTATTCACCTCAATAATCATTTCCGTTTGTGCATTGTCAAAAAGTTTAACAACTTTCAAAAATTTAGATTACGAAATTAAAAAACGTCAACAACGTATTTTACTTTTGAAAAGTAAAGAAGAGTTGTTTCAACTAGTGATAGAATTTATACTTCTTGGATTATTCTGGTGGCCGAACCAATCGATTTAAAATCTGCTACTGTCAATCTATGGTGCTAAACAGCTTCACATTTTTTCTAAATTATGTGTCTATTGCGTTTATACCATAAATCCAGGGCTGACAGAATTGGAATAATATTTAGTCATAAAGATGTATGAAAATTGTGTAAAATAATAGCTTGCGCAAATGTCATAGTCATTGGTTGAACACCAAACAGTTGAACTGTATGAAGTATTCTGTATAGTTATATTGTTGAGTTGATTTTTCCATTTGAGAGATTGATAAGTTAACACCTGTGTAAAAATTCTGCCACATTTTACAAGAGCAGAAGAAATATTTTCACGCCAGTATTCATTTTATATTAACTCACTGGCGTTTCTCAATTTCACTTAAGACAGAAAAGAGGTGTTATGACTATATATTTTTAGGCAACGTGAATGTCAAACTCACTTCCCACATTTCTGTAAGATAAATATGAGTTACATATTTTCTAAACAACCCGGACTTAAAATAATAAAGTGCTGAAAATTTAGAATTAAATTGCCCACGCCAAACTGTTGAGATTACAACCAGCAAGTTGGTATAATACAGATGGACTACCTATTGATATTGTGACAAGTGAATGTAGGATATTGGTTGGTAATTTGTATCTTGAGAATGTGATTTTTTGGTTGTGTGATGATATCTTTAAAAAAGATGGAAGTTATCTAAATGTGAAAGGTAATGCACAGTAAATATTTAATCTTCGACATGTCAACATCAAGAAAGATTCCCCAAAATAGCTTTACATCTTGCATCATACGTAAAGTGTTAAAATGTAATGGAAAGAAGCCAAAGCGGCGAATAATCTACTTCTGTTAAGCCAAAATCCTGAGTACAATTGTGATGCAAAGGTCGAAATTAGAATTGACCGCTGTTGAAACATAAACGAATATAGCTTACGTCTGTTAATCTACGATTTGCGAGAGTCAACTCTTTTGTTTTCCATTTAAAGAGCCATTGAAAAATGAAGACTGCTTTCTATTACGTGATTTCAGAGAGACAAGAGCACAATATTTCTCTATTCGGTGTTGTGTCTTATCAGACCGGTTGTTCAGGTCAAGCGTGTACCCAACTGCTATTAAGCATTTAAGCAATTTGATGATGATTATTAAATCTTTTTTGGACATGAAGGGAATTGGACAAATTCAGGGCTCTGTGTGATAATGTACAGGAATAATTAATGAGTTCGATTTTTTCCAATCTAACCAGTCAGTACATCCATTCAATCTAATAAGTATTACATATTACTGACATAACTGTTAATTATCCAGAGAAAGAAAAAAGTCCACTAATTTGATATTATGTGAGTAGCAATTGATAACAACTAATGACAATCTTCATTTGAATTTTCAAAGGACAATCAATAGTGTACATGAAGCGCCATTTTATTGACTCATCAGATATAATGATCACATTTTGTGAATGAGTGTGTACAGCACCTGATACCACAATTTGTTGGTTTGAATTATGGATAACCTTTTATTACGAGGAATTGTTACTGCTATTGTTCAAGTTGTATCTAATGATATTTTTAATGGTGCTGTTCATACTGTTATTTTCAAGTTGGTTTCGATGTGTACCTAGTCGTATGTCTGATATCGTTTTGGAAATACAAGTTATCAAGCTAGTCGTATTAGAAAAAATAGTTTAGTATTTTATGCTCTATTTCACACGTATAACTTGCTTAATACACCGTCAAATGTAACATATTAGGTATTCCGTGATAGGAAACCGCAAAAAAGGGTTATAACCATACCAACACGTTAAGCTGATTGAAGCATGGTTAAGTTATAGTTGAGTTTACTGCTGTTCACCATTACACTTCACAGACTACAATAATTAGATTTGAGCGTTGTATTATTGGTCCATAAAATAGATATGTATCTTAACTGTTAATGCAAGATGATGTTGACAATTTTATAACTAAATAAGATAGTTGATCAGGGTTATGCCATACACATCAGGCGAATTAATTGATCGAATTAGTTCTGTAGATTGGGGTCATATTTTGTGATTTTAATAAGTGTATCCCTTTAATATAACCTTCATCAACACCAATTAACAAACATAAAACACAATAAACAAGAATTATAACAATAATAGAGCTAGTCGATAAATGTTTTTTGATTAAATATCAACTTGAGACTTCTGCAAAGATTGTTCCTATTATTGTAATACAGTAATTATGTTACAGGTATTTGTAAGGTAGACACGTATAAATGTTGGCTTACTTGCTGCCTGAAATATCGTCAAGGTCAACTCCATAAACTGACCACTGCATTCAAGTTTTATTGAATAACGTTGTTACTTGTGAAAGTGTTTAAACAATAGGGTAAAACCATTTTCATAAAGAGACTTTTAATGAGTTTGAAAATCTGGGGCGTTTCTCACCTCAGAACTTCACTTGTAGATTTGAATAATACTTTTCTTTGAAAGTAGTCAATCTCCACTGCATATATCGCTAACCATCATGGAGTAATAAATGCATACTAAATTGATCTGACACCACTCCCTGACAGTTAGGTTCAAAGCTGTTCTTTTGATCCTCGAGTATAACTTGAGTTAACTAAGTTACCTATACAAAGGTCGACCTCTCCTTTCTAGATGCCCTGGATCAATAAAGGGTTGTTCATCTCAACAAACTCGATAATAAGGTCTTTGTTAAATGAATTCAAGATTACGCTTATTCTATTTCGTGTATGTTCAGAAAAACCAATATATTGACTGGAACTAAGTTGGCCATTTACATGCCAGGATAACAGAAACGGCAAGATTTATCGGAAACTAATTTCGTACACCGTATTATTTAGTAAATGAAGGCGTTTTGGATGTACAAGAAAAGAAATATCTCAACTTTAATATAGATTTTACTTCCACTTTGAGTATTTTCGAATATAATTTTGTGCATTAGTAAAAGTTTAAATTTTTTTTAAAACCTTATTTTTTTCGTGGGATCTCGGCAATACAATGTTTTATATTTGACTTCAATTTCATTTCAGAATTAAAAGAAATAGAAGAGCAAGATAAGGCCACTATTAATGGAAACCTGGTGACATCCATGATCAGGGTATGGCATTAATCAATACGATTGAAGTGACATGTTCCTGAGAATACCTTCGCTTACTTGACAAGTCTTTCCTCTTCACTAACTTCTGCGAGACGTACGGAAATAAACAAATGTTGTTTACACACAGATAAATGGAAACTGGTGATATTGGAGGAAATTTAATACAAGTTTGTTTGTATGATAAGATGTGAACGGCAATGGCGCGAAAATGAGTTCGTAAATGTCATCCATCACCTGAGATGTTGATAATTAATTTGATTTGTACAATACTCAGATGAAATTTGTATTAACGGTGATTTTAACTGGTATTACCAAGAAGCTTCTTTTTCTTATTCGGAAAGCATGACTAGTGAAAGTAACGTATCGATAACATGGCAAGCTGTGATAATTACTGCCTATACCACTGTTTCTATTGTCTCTGTTTTTGGAAATGGTTGCGTTTGTTATTTAGTGTTATCTCAAAGGAGAATGAGAACGGTGACAAATTATTTTATAGCTAGTTTGGCTACTGGAGACATACTTATGGCTGTTGTTTGTATACCATTAACGTTTGTAGCAAATGTTCTGTTAAATTACTGGCCATTTGGTGATGCTCTTTGTCCTATCATAACATATTTACAAGTTGCAATTGTTTTTCAAAATGCATACACTCTTCTAGCTATAAGTTTAGAACGATATATAGCAATTTTACATCCTTATAGACCAAGATTGCCAAAAAGGAAATGTCTCATGGTAATTGCAGTATGTTGGTTATTAGCTTTTCTAACACCATTACCCACTGCCATAACCTCTAAAACTGTTCCGTATTTAGAAGAGAATATAACAAAATACTATTGTTATGAAGTGTGGCTAACAGAATCTGGTCGAGTTGGTTACAGTACAACTATCATGGTGTTACAATATTTTCTACCACTTGGTGTGCTTATTTATACATATGCTCGAATAGTCCATGTTGTGTGGATGAAAGATATTGGATATCAAGCCCGTGGTGAGGGAGATGGTAAAGAATTTGATCCACGAAGAAAGGTATAGTATAAATTTAAATCAAACTAAAATAACAGACGCAGTTTACATTGAGCCGTATAAATTTGGTTAAAATACGAAATATATTAGATATATAGGTTCCGATTCGCTTTGTATTATACCTCTTCCAAAAACATTGATGTGTATGAAACTATTTTAGCAAACTAATGGTATTGGGGGTTCATTGTATCGTTTGGAAGAATGTTTTAACGTTTTATTTGGGTGGCAGATTCATTGCTCCTATAGATATTTGATGAATGTTGTTTCTTAAATTTATACGCAATTAGAAAATCATGTGGGAAATCAAATTGTATATTGTGGTGTTAAAAGGTATCCAGCTGAACTATCATCTTCCCAATATCCAGTATATTACTAAACTGGTAACCTGTTGTAATCGCGTATTGTTAAACTAGGTGCTTTAGCTCACTAACTTACGATTTGATTGAATTGTACGCCAGCGAATGCAGCCAATCAGAGCTTTCGATAGAAAGGCTGTAAAGATTATGGCTTTGTGTTCACAGATTTTCTATCGAGACCTTTGATCGCTTCTTTTACGAACTTCCACAAAAGGTGACTACTGCAAAGTATAAGACAAAGTTTGCAATAGTTTGACATTGTGAAGATGTAGAACTAAAGAAACTTGAATGAACTAACCAAATATAACATATTTAATGAAATTTCATTTGACAGTTTCATATTGAATTTTATCCCGCCCATATACCTTCTTAATGTGTATTTAGTTTCCAAAACATCTCAAAATAAAACACATTTCTTCTTCGGATAAATATCCTTTACCAATTATCCCAGGCGTCTACTTTGAAGACACGAAACTGGTTGAAAACATCAATATCTAAGTACTTTATAAAGAAAGAAAACCCTTTTTTCTGCAATACTATTTCAAAGCAAAGAACTCAATGTAGCCAATAGGGTGGAGCCCTTAAATAAGAACTTGTAGTTGAAATATCATAATAAGAATAGTGCAACCGTACTAATCATTATATTTTATTCATCAGTTTTAAGAAACGCTTGATTGATTTAAGTTAATTGAAATACCAATTTAAGAACCTGTTTCCAACGTGTGTTTTATGATGATTATATCAAAATCTGTGGAAATCTATTTGCTCAAGAGAACCATTGATCTGAGATAAAACTCCAAATAGGTTAAGGCTCTCTTGTGCATTTTGATTTCTAATGTTTTACATTTACACGCCAGTAATGTAATTTGAATCTTTTCTTTATTTGTTTGGCTTTTTGAATTTTGAACCACACCCAACTTACGATCAAATTTCAGCCTGTCTTCAGCATGATAAATATAATCTTGAATCTTAGTGGTTGCTTGTTATTCTCCCAAATTTTTACTGTATGAATGTGCATCATGTGCAGTCTTACGAATGTCGTAGCTCTGTCCAGTGCCAATTTTTTTTAATGTAAACGCATAGTCAATTTGAATGCTTCAGACTGGTTCATTAAGCTGACACTTTCACTGAGATTATAGAATCCCATTTATTTACAGTTAACAGATATTACGGTCTGCTTTTCACTAATGAAAGTCTTGCTAAACATTAATTCCCTTATAGCTTAAGGCATCGTTTTGATGCCAAATACATGGCGTTGAATTTCTTTTTAAAGGTGAAAACATTACTTTGGATAGAGTTTTACATTATGGATATTAAAATCGCCCTTTACAATTAAGCGAATGTTACTTACATTATGTAAAATCTAAAGTGGGTGCTAAAAGCTATAGATTTTTGCACTTAACGATATTAATATAAGCAGCTTGCATCTAGTTAAAGATAACTTTAAATCAGTGGCAAGCTTGATTTGATTCAATTCATATTTTATATAAGACTAATAACTGACCACAGACTTCTTCAGAATTGAATATGGAATGAAAGTGCTCAAGTGATTCTTGGCATTTCAATTATTGTATGAGGAAATGAATAAGTACTGTGGTCCCTCGGATGAGATCGTGTAAATTGGAATTTAATAGTCTTGTTCATAATCAAACTTTGTTGGGAATATTAGTTGATTCGGCCATGTTCTATATAGCCTGCGAACTGTTTTCAGTTGGTAAAATCATTTTCCATTTCAATTGCAAAATAGAATGTAATTTTCAGACTCAAAAGGTATTTTGTTCAATAAAATCAGTATTAGAATTCTGTACTCGAGATCGATGCTTTCCTGTCACAATCCACGTATGATTCTCGTCCATCAAAAATAGTATGAAGAGGTGTATAGGTTTTTTGTTTGAGTTATTATTTATGGTAATCAAGTATAAAGACTTGATGGTTTCAGTTATGTCATAGGTTGTGACATACTAACATTTGGAAACCCCCTTTTTTTAAAGAGTAACGTGTCACTCGTGGTATTTGAGTACAATAGAATCTTGCATGAAGATGCCATAGATATAGTAGACCTGATCTATTGCCTGGTGAAATAAATGTCATATAAGGTTAAGATCTATTAAATACTTAAAAAGACAAACTAGTCGTTCATTCGTCGTTCACTCACCCAAATAGATATATAAAATTGATCACTTTTCGACATTTTATTAGCTTGGGAGATAATCAAGTCCGGATTGTTATATCGAGGAATACTATATTAAAGAATCGTACTCTCTTGGGTATAAATGTCTGATATAGTTTTCAATTTGCATTAAGGTGATATGAAAGTTAACAAGTCATGAGAAAATTTTCTGTGTCAGTGAATAAATGATCATTCTTAGACATGGGTATACAGAATTGGACAGACAGATGATATTTATTTCTAAAATCAACATCATAAAAACAGAAGTTCCAAAATATCTCTAGAATACGGAATGCTCTTATGCAACAAAATCCTATTAACTATATGTGATTAATTGCAATTGAGAAAGATGTGACAGACAGGATTGTGAGATTACTGCACTTAATAATTAAAACAAAAGTGATCTTATGATAATAAATTGTATCTTGGCACGTTTCATTTTGAAATGGTTCACTCTCTTACAATTTAATTATAAAAAATGGTAGGAGATGAAAGGTAATTACAGGTTTCACGTGTAGGTTGGAGAGTTTTACAATCATTAATTTACTATTAAAAATAGAAAACTGTATCTGGACGTTCTAAGTAGAACAATACTCAGTTAAACGGTTTTCGATTAGTTCTCATCCAGAGTATTTTAAACCTTAAGTTCGATTTCATCAATATGAGACACTTTTATACTAACAATTGAGATAATATTTTGCGTTAAATCCAGTTTAACAGACGAACACGAAATATATTTATGGAACCTGTGGGTAAGCTAAATGTGCGCACAAATGTTCAGTCTAACGGCAAATCACATTAACAAAAAAGATACAGATTGCAGATACAATACCATTGCAATTCTGTGCTTTATAAGAAAATTATTCGAGAGATTTGTGCTTTAGATTGGATGTGGAGCGTTTAATCTGTTCATGATTTACTACTTACCGGCATCGGCAAGTATCTCAGAATCAAAGGCATCAACGTGCAAGATTACTGCCAGCTTTTTATTACATGTCCGTCCATGTACAATATTTCATTTCCCTTGGTACATTGGACGATTCGTCCTTTTAAATGCTTGTCTTTTGATCCTCAATTTGTGATTATTCCATAGATTTAGCAACCAGAACTGCCAACTGTGGCTAAATTATAAAAATAGATTATAGTGGCAATAACGCCCTTCATAATCCCCGATCCGATTTGTTACGGTTTGAAACAAAGTGGCGCAACGAAAAAAATGCTTACAGTTTTACTTCAAAGGGCAATGATGCGTGAAGTTTTCGTGTGCTTTCTGCATTTGTCTGTATCGTAGACTTAGTATCTAAAAAGATTCAAATAGTTGCCAATTTTAGCATAATTTATAACTAAATTTCAGAACTTTATAGATTTACCTTACCTATTCGCGCGAATACATTCTATATTATATATTATTCTATATATTTCATGTTGGCAATAAAAGTAAACTTGTTACGGGTGATTTCTTTATGTCCATGTTCCGTTGGTCTAAATATTTGATCCACTAGAACAATTTTGCAGAAATTCTGTTAGACTAGAAATAGCAATATGCTAGAATTGAACCTGAGAAAATGTTGAGTTATTTAGACATCTTAAAAAAGATTGGACTGAATTGAGATTCCATCGTCTACAAAAATAGAAAAGTACAAACAATAAGTTGATTGTTATGTTCAAACTAGAAATAGAATCATTTTAAGCCAGTCTGTATAATTAGCCTTATTGTATTTTGCACGGAGATCACATAAAAACGATAATTCCATTATTACACTTTTTGCCAATCATATCATGCTCACATTATTTTTCTCGTGTTACAAAGTAAAGTTATCACAGAAATAAAATAATTGAGTTGATTTTCTGTAATTTATATAATTTTCTTTAAACAAATCTTGTCTACTAAAACTTACCGTTTTAACTTAAAATAAAACTTTGATTTATAATATTCTCCCTGATGTGTTCATGACAAGTGGACATGATTTTCATATTAAATATATGGCCCAGTATTTATATATCAATCATGCCTGATTATGTCAATTAATTGTTATTTGTATAGATGTCTGTGAATAAATGGTGTATTTTTTTCTGAAAAGGAAATAAAAAAGACCAACCTAGACTAGACTTGTTACCATTAAACCACCAGGGAATAACATTGCTATTTATGTTCTACTGATTAATGGTCAAACGTTTTATAATTCTACTTTCAATCACAAAGGATTATGCTAACGGTTCAAGAAAATATTTATTTAAAGAATAATGTCCTTAAAGAAAATATAAGTAAGTGTAAATGAATCGTTTGTCAATAAAGTAAATTTAAACTTCAATATTTCTTAAGGCAAATGTAAAGCCCCTATATCAATCACAACTGTATAATTTCTTGCAAATCGGATGTAATTTTAGAATTTTAATATAAAAGTGATTAGAAATGAAATGAAATCAATGAAGTTTTACGTCCTACTTTTCTGCACCTTGTGGGCTAATGAAGACGGGCAACGCCAACCCTAACCCATCCGAACGACTACACGCTTTTTCCCCTCTTATCTGCATCACTGACAGGGGGGAACTGGGTTGAAAAATCCGAAGGTATTATCTCGACCTATGCCGGGATTGAACTCTGGACCTTCAGAAAAAAAATACTTGTTTTCATTTGATAGCGTTTCACTTCCAGGTAATACTTTATGAAAAATGTCTTACAACAAGCCATATAAACTCTTTGAAATTCTCATCAAAAGCTGATCGTCTATAATTTTGAAGGTCAAAACCTTAATACAATGAAAGCCCGATGAGATGAAGTTCGACGGACCATATGAATACTTCGACTCAAACAGTACTTCTAGACAAATTATCGTTGAATTTGTGTATGATTTTACCATTACTAACATTTTGTGAAGTTAAATTTCGTTTGTTTCTTGTCATAATCGTATTTTATTCATAGCTGCTTTTTCTTCAAAACTGACTAAAATTTCGTGAATGAACCAATGAAGTTTTCTATAACAAGCTCTTGATAAAGGATTTACTTTAGGAAATAATTAATAAGTTCATTAAGATACAGAGTGACTATTATCTGTACGCAAACAATCATTATTATAATCAATTTGTATTTACGTTGAAACAAACTACAGTTTAGGTCTGCACGCTCCCGACACTTCCACGTGACTCAGGACAGTTCTTGCAAACCTGTTTTATCTTATCGCAAATAAATGCTACAGTTTGATTCACTTTTTATGAAACTTGTTGTACATGGTTATATATTAAAATTAGATCTTAGACGTTCTGTTTTTACTAGCTGTTATTTTTAATTTAGCCACTTCGTATTATTAACTGAATTCAGCCTTTTAGGTGTCACAAAATCCCAGCGTTGCAGAGGGCAGAAATTGATTGGCTGACGGTGTCATGAAACAGGTGAATATCCAAGGAGGCCGTCTTTAGACCCTAGAATATTCCAACCAGGCCCGTAGCTACAGGAGGGCGAGTGGAAATTTACTTCTGTCTTAGCGGTCAACTTTATGTTTGATCGATCGTACTTGTATTTGCTTCCGCCCGTAATTACATCTTAAATATACATATTTTTTTTAAATTTCAGAATCTGACTTACTATATGTGTTCATTTTAAAGAAATACAAATTGGCGAGACAGTGTTTGAATTGGCAATTTCAAACCAAGAGTAATGTCTCGCCTGTACGAGCTTAGAATTATTCATTATATCTCGCATTACCAGTTTATCGCGGGTCAATATATCGCAGTTGACTTTTAATTACAAATTATTGGTTTGCCTAATGAATTGAAATTTCATTAGATTGATTTCACTGATGTGCATCTATATCAATCCATTCACTTATATCTTCAATTTATTGAAACATTATCATTTCGTTATGTTCACACTGACGTATTATTGCTATTAGGTTTTTTCAAGAAATAAACTACTATCAGCATTGTTGGATTGAAGGTACTGAAAGCTTTGAACACAGATAATAAAAATCATTAATGCTCTGAATATCTATCTGGGATGTGATATTTCACTTTATTGTGATAACAATTTGCATAATAATTTATATTGTTGAAATGATCATTGTAAAGACCTTAACCTCTTATTCCGAGAGGATATCAATGGTTTGAATTCGTCCATTGAGGCTTAAATATCTTTCAACATCGTACAACGTAATCAAATATTAAATGCCGAATGAAGACGAGACAAAGAAACTATTTGTCGTAAGTCTTCGAAAGGGACAACGAATTGGATTTTCTCAATTGCAGTGTAACAAGAGGTAAGGCCCGTAGCGAGCCCAGAGTCTAAGGGGGAGAAGAGGAGGTGGTGGGGGGGGGGGAGGGGAAATTATGGTAAGGGGGACTAAAAATTTCATTTAAATCATCTAAATTTTTCATGGGGGGGACTACAAATGCTACGACAGTGTTTACTGGAGTCGAATTGACAATATAGATCAAAATTGTAATAATGTTTTCTCTCTATTGCAGGCTGTATTAATGATGATTGCTGTGGTGGGTATATATACTGTATGTTGGTTACCTCTACATGTTACCACAATAGTTGGCGATGTCCATCCCAGTATATATGATCAATCACATACAAGATATATTTGGGTGTTTGCTCACTGGTTAGCTATGAGTAGCTGTGCGTACAATCCTTTTGTGTATTGGTGGATGAACTCGCGATTTAGACAAGGATTCCGTTTTATTTTAGCGATGATTGTCAGATGTGGTTCAAATAAAGACAAGAATATGTTTGGACCAGATAAGTCTTTCACAGAGCTCAGTGTCAACAATCGCCACGTTTCTGAAACTTGCGTCTCCTCTCTCAATCCAAAAGATGATTATGTATGAAGCAGATTGTGATTTTTTTCAGTAACATATCGAGATGGAGATAAATTAATTTTTGTTTCTCCTAACATGTTGAACTGATCGAAAGTAATATTTATGACGTGCCTACTGAATTGTGCATTTGATAAAATCTTTATAACAAAAGGGTACATTATATGAGAGGTAAGATGATAATTGAAGAAGCGCATTGATAAAAAGTACCAAAGAGAAATCTAAACCGACATACGACCTGAAAGGGTTACAATTGACAAAAAGGCAAAAATATGGCAAAATACATACCAATGTAAGTGTTTGGTCAAGGACATACTAGTAGAATTGTCATGGAAAAAGATTATGCGAAAGAACTGATAGGTCATTGGAATAACAAATATTTGCCTATTTTCGAACACAATCTAGTACATAAAAGTAATATTGCCGTGGAAAAATGTTGAACTTTATTCATTTTTGTTTCCATATAAAGCATCCTTAAATCCCTTACAATATTTGTATATGAGTGGGTGTGGCATTCATTTGCTGTAATTGGTATCTCTTTTCGTCTTTTAATAAGACTAATTTCCTTCATATCAATATCCAAGATTAAACTTCTCTTAAATTGTATTAATTGATTTTTGTGATAATTGAATTGATAAGCAAATAGCATTAGTATTCGAAGAATAATGTGCTACGAGTTTAGTCAGATCGATTGAAATTGATGAGCAGTTTGACAGATGTTAGAGAGGACTATGGGATCGCAATACCACTCACTTATTTACGAACATTATTGGATTATTGAATGGCCAGTTTCAGCTAATCCTCTACACAGACTGGCAAATTTAAAACGGGACTCGAATACGTAAAATCAACAAGTTTGTGTCTGTTGAAAAGTCTGAAGAAATAAATCAATCAACCTAGTTTAGATATCAATACTGTAGAACGTTACTTACTTTAAATTTAACATTTCCTAAGCAACAATTACACTTCATTTCACTCTACATTGCCTTTAAGCTGAACTTTTTTTCTATCTTTTGTTATCAGACTCGGTATATGTTTCGAGAACGAATTTGAAACCGTCTGCTGTAATAGGGCATAGCATAAATGTTTATATTAGCACCATTGGTATTTTATCCGAGTTAGGAACCCGCTATACCAATTGTCCAATTAGTATCGTTTTGTTAAAAATGACTTACATAAGTTATTTGTGCATTTGATCAAAAAACTTCAGATGCTCAGTCGGTTTCATTCAAATCATTCATGGCTTAACAAATAACTTGTGAATAACTTGTTCTGATATCAGCATGATTCATAGTATATTTCAAAGATTTTGTAATCAAAAATTGTATTGAACGCAGAATGTTACTGACCCAATTCCGAAATGAATGATCTTCTTGAACAAATCTCTATAGACTTTCTATTCGAATTCTCAACATATCTTCATATGCTAATATTGCGTGGTTGGTGAAGTGGGAATTGTAGCACAACAATACTTCGTTAATGGTTTATTTCAATATATACACCGTTGTTTAAATCAAATTCTTTTGTAAGTGTTAATGGCATTACTTAACTTAAATGTCTAAATGGAACTTTCCATGTTCAATGCCTCTTTTGCTAAATTATTATTTTTTATTTAGATTAAAGGATCCGTAACAGATTAATACTTCTTTAAAACTACGTTTTGGGGGAAATTCAACTCCGTATTTGATATAGTAAGAATATATCATTTATTGGATAAGATTCAATAATCTATGAGGGATTTGTTTGTGTTTAATTGTAAGACTTTAAATTACTATTGTGTCATTAAAGTATTATTATTGTCAAATTTATATAGCTTCACATAGCAGCAGATCATGGATAATATTAAACAATAAATAATCGAAGATGTATTTTTCAATTCGATTCAATCTGGTTCGAGGTTGTTTAGTATATACTCATCTACATTTTTAGATGAAATTGTTCAGAAAATAGAACAATTATCTTCACAAGATCTACCTAATGAACGAAGTAGTTTCATAGCTTACTCCGATTCCATATTTTTACTATCATGACAATCTGACCCAGAACTGTACGTGTCTGTTACGTGTTGAATGGAAGTTTGTCACATCGAAATTGATCTGGACTGTTCAGACTTTCTACATTGATGGCACTTAATCTCTATTTCATGTCTCAATGGACATTATTAAGTAAGAAGACAACTGGCTGTAGACACTTTGGTAGCCTGTTATGTTTTAATCACCTGTTATTCTAGCTCTGATCACAATCCATACAATACTTGTATACAGGCTTAGTTACATGAAGGTGATAATGACTTTTTATGAGATTACTGCCAATAAGTCAATTCTCTTGTTACACCCTAACAGGAAGATTGGCCTGTATACTATCTGATGCTTCAATCTTTTATCTATCAAATATCAACAATTCTAAAGATCAGATAAATATACATTCACATAATGTGCGGAGGTGGGGGGGGGGCATGATTGCAAGAAACAAAAAAACTACAAATATAATTCGTGGGAAAATTTCAGGCAAACAATCCAGCATACAAGAATGTTCAATGGGCGGACAGAATTGAAGCTGTGGACAATCAAATATATTTTCTAAATCGACCTATGTTATAAGATGATTCTATGTCTGTACACATTGTACTTAATCTATGAAACCGAAGTACTTTAGTTCAGATTAACAGGGTCACGAAAACACTTAAGTAAAATAAACGAATTGTTCAGTAGACTTATTGAAGGTAATACGATTTGAGGCTTGCCAGAACACAAGACTGATAACAGTACCAATTATCACGTCAGCATTGTTGATAACAAATTTCTTTAACAAAACAGTTGTATTTTATATTTACTTAAGTAAAAGAGAGTCTCATGTTGCAGTCAGTGTAAACATCAATAGTTGTAATAACCTGAAAAATATTGTGAATAAATGACTGTTAAATTACTTCCGACAACTCTAATTGTTAAATAATGCAAGAAGAAGCAGTATTAAAGAAGCTCTTTGGTATGTGAGAACATGTTTAATAAATTGATTGCCAAAGTAATTAACAAACACCAAAGTTCCAAAATTGTAAAACAGTTTGGTAGTACATGGTACAACGGTACATGGACTTGCAACCTTATCAAATCAATATGTCCACATTTGGCTGTGACTGCAGTCTTAAAAGTAATTTTGATTTGAAATTTTTTTAATAAATAGTGCAGTATTAAGTTAATACACTTCAATGAAATAAGTTCATCAATGTCAATATTTACCATAACATAAGACGACTGCTTGAAACATGGATTTAATTAAATTTTCAAAGAATTTTTTTTCTCCGCGACAAAAAGAGTCCAAAATCGGATAATTAATTTGTAAAAATTTGGTTTGTAAATGTAATGAGAGCTACCCAAAATATTTGCTTCTTAAGATTTGGAAACATTGTTATTTGTTGACAAGAAGTGACAGTTTGTAGAAACCTAAATTGAATAAAACGTCAAAAACACTTAACAGTGTTCCGATGATACTTGCAAAACAATGGACAACATAACACAAAATTAGAAAGTTTCTGTCCTGTTAATTGGATTTCTTAATAGGAAATATCGACAGGACTACAAACCCTTGGGTAATATAACACTATATTAACGGCAACAAAAAAATCTATTAAACATTTCATTCTAAATATATGTTAATTCAATGTAAAAATTCGTTCTAATAAAATAGTCACTTAAAGGTAATGTGGAATGCCAAGCCAAATCTATATGATGAAATTTCGTGTGCATATTTTTCGCCTCTTGACTAAGATTTTTTTCAAATATTGATTGTTTGTTAATTATTATGTATGTTTGATTCTATTCGGTTATTAAATGATGTAACAAAATAAATGTCAAAAATGTATTTGTTAAAACAAAAAGTGATTACAAATGATATAAATTAATATCATAAATCTTCGAGACGATTAAACACTTAATTTGCAATTTCTTCCTTGTCTCTGATTGTGTTTTATCATCAAGTTTAATACATGAATTATAACTCAATACACTGAGTGAACTTTACTAACTATAGTGGTTGATTAAATGACGTTCTGCATATTGTAGGTAAATAACTTATTTTACCTATAGTTATCATGTAGCGAATTTTGGTTGTGTCTGTTATACCATCGACACCAATGACCAAATGATTCGAATAATGTTTAGGCTGTAGTGTTTCCTGAAAGCCTCGTAAATCAAGGTGACAAACCATGCATAATTTTACTCGTATGAGCTAGCAGTATCAAGATGTTTGAAATATCAAACATGTCAGATAGGCAATTGAAAACAATAGATTATTGGTAAGTAGATTGAAGTGAGAAGATAGCCTCCTGGTGTTCCGGTTCTATATAAAGAGCTGTCTACTAGTAGTTAATTTATTTAATGCGTGACTTGTGATTAGATATTGATATCAGTAATGGATTTCAGTAAATGAATAGCAACTCTAAAGAAAACTAGAAACCCAGCGGCCAAACATCGTGGTCGAAAAGTGAAATGTTGGCGACATAAAAGTCGCCCGATTTAAAATTAACAATTAAATCTTTGATGTTAAACATCAAAAAGACAGACTGGTTTGCTGGCATCAAAGCAGGCTTGACTATACGTTCGTTTCCTTTCAAACGTTCTTAATCTTAAAATATATATTTCATTTCATTTAATGTTTCTTACGTGGTATTTTGGTCTAAAAGCACAAGATAAATACAATACTTTGGAATTGTTTTGGGAGAGTGCACACATATTAATACAAGGCGCAAAATTAAAATCGAATTAATAACCTAAAGAACGTTCAGAAAGAAAGTGATTAACCCACTTTCTGTCTAACCTAAAATGGGTGTAAAGGAACTGAAGGATGTGAAACCGGGTCGACATATATTTCAATATAACACAGGCGGCAAAACGTCACTAATTTCTGTTAAAGTGTTAAGTTATCAGGAACCAAGATAAAATTTGTATGATCATTACTGACATGTCTTAAATTATTTATTATCAATATCCTTCTTTAACACATTACCACATTTTATATAATTTTATAGACTACTGGAGTGCTGGAGATAGAAATTATTGATACCCGATTAAAACGACGAGGATTGGGGAAAGTTAATTCTAATTAATGGCATTAATAGAAGAGAAATCAAAATCATCTTAGTTAAGGTCATGATTGGTGACTCTTGCAAGCTACTTTGTCAATTGTCTAGGATCCATATCACTTAAGTTATTCTGAGAAAAATATGCATCGTAAGGAGGGTTTTGCAATATGCCTAAGTATACTTTGTGTCTAGTGGCTATCGGGACCCTACCCTCTACGAGTATAGTAAAACCAATTCTGTATCCTGGTTGATAAAGGCCATTTATTTGAATGACGTAACAATCATCAATACATATTTAAGACTTGAAATAAACAAAACATTTGTACAATTTATTAATTGATGTAATTAACTAAACAATGGGTATTCAAACCCGTAAGCCATAAGGGTTTTAAGAACAGTCTGGTCTTACCTTGATGGCGCGAAAAAACTGTTTACTTCGTAAAAATATTTATGTATTGTATTGTTGCACTCAAAATTTAATGATAATTCCAAATATTAGTTTTGCACATAAGAGCATTTAGATTTATGAGAACGTACTTTCAATAAAAATCTTGAAATGCCACGGTAAGTTCGGTGACGCAGCTCAAATAAGGTTAGGGCATCTAACACTGATACAAAGATGGAGATGAAATGAGATGAAGTTTAACTTCCTACTTTTCTGCACCATGTGGGCTTATGAAGACGGGCAACGCCTCGCAGGGTGCGATGAGACATTTTACCAGGACAGTGGCATTAGTCTGCTCTTTTTCGTTTTCCAACTGTCTTGGGATCTTTAAAGTGCACAGTCTGTAGCACACGAGGCCTCGGTTTATTGTCCCATCCGAACGACTAGAAGCTTTTTCCATGTCAGCCCCACTTACCTGATAGGGGGAAACCGGGTTGAAAAATCCGAAGGTATTATCTCGACCTATGCCGGAATTGATACAAAAATGGAGGAACTGACAGTAGCTCAGCAAGGGGATATGATGTATAAAATGTAACACTTGTCGAAAACATCATTTTTTTACAATATCTAATAACACGAAAAATGCAAAGGTTGGTCGATAACATTTCATGCTCAACTACTATAGACCATACACAAAACGTTATACACACAAACACTCAAGAATTCATGGGCATAAATAAAATCACGGCACAAATCAGTGGCGGCACCAGTAGGGGTACCCCGAGTGAGGTTGAAATCTCAATCCCGTCCGTTTCAATTAAGTAACAAATTGGCCATTTAAGGGAATAAGTAGTACCATGTTTCCATGTTTTAAATTTAACGCGTCTTCTGTCTAAGAGCCTCCATTTTCTAGAACGGTTGATTCTTGGTGGATTTTGACGAAACTTGTTGTCCTATCAAAAATCGGAAGAATCGAAAAATATTTGGTTTTAGATATTGCCCTTCTTAAAACGCGTACAAGATTTAGCCTGTAAACACTCTAGATGACCCAATATTCTTGACAGATTTTGACGAATATTTGATAATATTATACAGTATCAACAAGTTCAAGAGAAGTGTATGTCTGAAGGTTGGATATTTCATAATGGTAATTGTTACTGTACTGCCAAATATTTTTATTTAAAATCAAAGCTTCCATATTACCTTGCCTGAAAATCTATCTTTTATATAATGCCTTACGCTGGGTAAATCGTAACGGTGTGACAGGGCTATGGGGATTTTAAGCTGAAGAAATGAAGTCATCATGTTTCACCCGGAGGTCAATTACTGAACATTATTAAATATATCTTCATCTTCGTAATGAATTAATTAATTTTAATTAACTTATTAATCACCCAATGCCGAAATATTGTAATACAAAACCATAATCTGAATCTCACACTTTCAAATTGTATTCTTGGAGGATAATATAACATTCACAAGGTAACTGTATAGCTAGTTTTTTTTGGCGAATAATATATTTCGATGTAAACGGTTTTGATGTGTACATTTTCAACCTATAACGATCTCTTACTTTGCTCTATGAAACACGTTTTCGTTTGACTTCTAAAGCAGATTCAAATATTTGTTCACAAATGCTAATTGATATCGATTTGAGTTACATATTGTTGCTATTAATTTTTTATCAATATAATTATTGTTGTGTTGTAACACAACTTATTCAGTGAGAGTTTCCTAAAACCCTGGGTTCATTAGAAAAGGTTTCATCGATTAAATTGCAGTGGGTTTACATCAAGCACAATTCCTGGCCAATTTTGACGAAACATAATGAATTTCAATAATATCCCATTATCGTCAATCTGTGCTGTGTACATGTCTCAATACATTCAATCGAGCATGGTTGTCTTCTTTGAAAGGTTATATATCTTGGGAAGCTCGATATCAAATCTTCAATAAATTTCTATAAATTCTATCCTTCATCACATCAGATATGCTCAACAATGAATTTATTCTCTGATATTTTATATTAGCAACAGTTTTTACATTTAAGTGTTAACACACCTTCGAATAAGTACCGTTACTTCCCTCCATACGTGGAATTTTACAGTAATATCATTTAAGTGGGTCGATTCTCGCGCTTATGTTCTTTAATAAGAGCTATACTTTGTGTAATTTTCTCTTATGCACGAAGGAAAGCTATGTCAAATGTCTATGAAAGATACTACTGAATGGCGCTGGGTGTTTCGAAAGGGTGAGCAAGCCCGTTCGCACCGCGACAAGAGTTAACCATTCATTATAGTGAAACTCAATCTAGTACCCCATCAGCAGAAATCGGCTTTTTGGCGTGGAAATAAAAGGGCCTGTGTTGAAAAAAGTAATAATAGACGAGTCAATAGTGATCTTTTTCATGTAATAAAGCAGTTGATTTTTATGCTTGTTGATGTCTGATTGGCATCTGGTTGACGTCCTTCTGTCAGACTGATTGTGTAATTTTTTTCCTATTCCATTCTTCAGTTACTGTAACGTAACAGATATCGGTCAATTAAGAAAATAAATGTTTTTTATTTATTCTTGTATTATCCTTAAAGAACAATATTTCCAGTAATTTCAATATAAACAAAACATTATAAATACATTGCATTCCACCAAAATAAAACAACAACAAATAATCACGAAGCACCAATCAATAAAGATATCTATAATCATTTTTTAAGATTTAAGAGCGATTAATTAAATCACGATTCAGTTTACGTGGTATCATGCAATTTGATTGGATAACAGCGGTCACGTGCATTCGGTTTATATCTGTGTAAACAGAATGAAAATAAAAGCTCTGCTCCTAAACGGACTACTTTTATCATTGAGTTTGATTGACGTGGCTACTACACGGCGTCGATGTTGTTCCTTCTAACGTCAACAGAACCGAAATCGACCCATCACTGAATGATAAAGGTATTTTCTAAATTCCCTTAAATGTGCTCACTCCAAATTCCAACAATAATGAATTCTGGACTTATTTTGAACTCGCCTTTCAATAATTGAACTTCCAATTTGGCCGCTCCGTCAACTAGTAGACAGTAGACTATAAATAGGTGACCTACTTATTTTTGATTGGCTGTTCTCTAGGACGTCTTCATTGTTAGTATCAGTTCATTAACGTTATGTTAAAATGTTATGTATTTATGCGCCAATTTAGTGCCTTAAGTTATTGTTTTATTACATAAATATTTAAACACTTATTCGCGTTGATTTAATTATAAGGAATGACCTGAACATTTTTTCAGTTTATCGATGTATAAACAGAAAAAAACCTGTGTACACTTTTGTATAAACCGCTACGCAGTGTACACATGTTTTTTTCTGTGAAAATTGAATAGGCCTATTGGCATTGTAAAATCAAGATTTCTTCATGTAAATTGTGCATTTCTAAATTTTCAGAAAAGCTACCAAATAGATCAAAAAATTGCTAGCTGTTGCTTTATGTTGATACGAGCGAAGAGTCTACTTCGAAGTCTACATTTGGTGCAGCGCGGATCGCAGTCATTTCATCCGTTAGTTGGTCGATCCTACCAAATCCAACACTTGGACATAATATTCTTGGTTGTTTAACTCGCGCCAAAGAATTTGATTCCTATCGAAAATGAAATAAAAATATATTATGAGTCATTGTCCCTGTTCTTTGCAACGCTTTGAATTGTTACTCTACAAACACTTTGGAAGGCACAATAATGGTTGGATAGGAATAAAACCGGGTGTAATACTTATAACCCACGGATGAACGTATCGAAAACATATTTAATATGAAAGTCTGCCCTTGTTCTATGATAACTTTTTCTTGTCATCATAATTAACATTCTGGTGATGGTTATCCTTCTGACAAATGTATATAATTATATATACAAAACTGCCATGTAAAGCTTTCTTTCAAATTACTGATTTAACTAGTGCACCCGATTGTGTTATATTTCCTAATTTCTACAATGTCTCCAATCGTTATTTCAGAAAATATGGAATTCAGTCTCAAAGCCTTTGTTTTGTTTTGGATCACATTATGGAATTGTGTCTTTGGGTTGCCCGAAAGTCACGGACACAGTCATAATACAGCACCAGCAACAAGCATGACGCCTGGTTTGATTTTGATGTGCGTTGCTCTGGCAATCTTAATGTTTATGGTGAATAAAATTGCAACTTGAAAAGAACAATGAATCATCGATGTTTATATTACTTTTATGGCTGTAATGATGATATCGCTAAATTAATATGTAAAAATAAATATTTGTAAATTATTTGATCTATAATTTTACTTTGGGTGTTATGCATTTGGGTTTAAGTGGATATTCTAGTATAGTTGAATTATAATTTAGAATTGATATACATTTTCAACCAATTCAGTTTAAATTTAACTACAAATGGCGGAGTTTAAAGAAAAGACAAGTCATCATTTTAACTCTGAATCGCGGATAATTCATGACACACATGGAGTTTGATGGCTCAAATATATAGAGCGAGCTTTAAACACTATAACTGATTCTGAGACTAAGATACTATTGATCTAAGAGATGGTGCTTCGTCACTTGAACCTGTCCCGTTCATTTCAGTTTTAATGACATGAAGATAATATTTAAGATACACTAATAATTCGGCGACACTGCTAGTGCACCAGTTTGTTCCCGGGGTCATTTTACAAAGTATTTTATGATAAAAATGATTGAATTTCAGCTCCAATAAGGTAGGTTCTGTGGTGGGTGACTTTGACAGGGTAGGGCATGCCAATCCATCTTGAACACCTGATATTACTCTGTGACTCGGTTTGTCAATTAGCTAATATTGTTTATGTGGTATATCTATTGACAAGGGCTCATTTTATGCTTCCGACATAACACCTGATACCTCTCTGCGACTCGTTTTGTCAACTCGGCATCCATTTCAGGAAACCTACATAGCTAATGATGTTGCTTTTGGTACATTCATGTACAGGAGCTCATCTTATGCTTCCAACGTGTCTTTCTTGCAAGAAGGGTGTTGAAATTGTTAAAAATTTCCACGTAATATTTTGGAGCACAAAAGCTTTTCACGGAATATTTCTTATTCATGCACCAATTATCGAATCAATATGATAAGGGCCTGTAAATAGTTAATTTGATTCTTTATACCAGTATTAAAATTAGAGACAAGTTGTGTAATTTATTCTAGTTCTCGTGTATCTCTATGATTTACATGTCATATTGTGAAGTTAATAGCTACATTACAACATTATGATTGTCATTTATAACGTATAGAAATAAGGGAAAAAACATTAATTTAAATGAAAAAATCGATACATTATCATTTATATTATCAGCAGTAATCCCTTATTATTTAGTTACATGTTAAAGATATATGTATATGGTTTAGTGTCAGTATAGGCTTCAGGCAGTGGAAATAATTCGATGCATCAAAGAAAGAAAAAGAAAATGTATAAATTGTATCAAAAATTAGAAAATATAATGTCTGTACGAGATGCCTATTCGTCTCAATTTTTGCTTTAAATTTAAAAAAGAGATGAAACGGATAAGGTTGATTTTATCTGAGCACATAAAATACCTCTTACAGGACGTGATAGTAAAATTCGATTTGATAATTCAATATAATAAGCTCGCCTTACTCTCTAGTCATTATTGTAAGGTATGTTATAGTAGTTAAAGGTCTTGAATTGTGACGCTATTTAACAAAATGCTACATTTTTTATGAGTTTATTGATTGTTTATCTCTGTGGTTTATCTCTGTGGCTCTAAATATACTTGATGCTTGACGTATAAAAAGCGAGGATTTTGTCATTTTTTTTATATGCACACACGTCATATTGACATTAACATCACCATTCTATGTATTCTCGCAACAATACATTACGCTGCACTACAACATCGGTGGAATGCTATAGTTAACGTTTTCGACACGAAATTAGAATATAAGTAGGCTAATGGGAGGTAACTTGTATCTAACGTGTAATATGATACAGGACACCAATAATTCAAATGCTATTTCTTTCTATTCAAATATTTCCTTTCACTAAAAATCAAAATGTTACTTAATAGCCCTTTCAATATATATTTTTTCTAATAAATGAAAAAAATAAATCACTGTCGAATAGAAATATCCATTATTTCAAAAAAAAAAAAAATCATAATTGAGATTTTGACCTGTTTAAACTTGCCCAAAAGCGATAAAATATTGCAACGTCAAAATCCTCTAACCATAGGCTATCAATGCAAACCAGGTGAAAACTTTAGCCTTAGCACTCAAGGCCTTTTCGGTTCAGGTATGTGTGATAAGTAAAATTTTGAGAGGACGTCAATCGACTCTGTAATATTTACATAAGCTATTATTTTTTCCATTGGACTAATACGAATTCGTGTGGCGGTAATATTACCCTAAACG
The DNA here is from genome assembly GCF_000327385.1 of Lottia gigantea. Classification (NCBI taxonomy): domain Eukaryota; kingdom Metazoa; phylum Mollusca; class Gastropoda; family Lottiidae; genus Lottia; species Lottia gigantea. The sequence continues at coordinate 1,211,689 of NW_008710508.1, forward strand.
CAATTGTCTTATCACCAAAACATTAGGCGTAGTAATTTAAATCAATGACGTCGTTTTTCATTGACGCATCAAATAGACTGTCTCCAATGTAAACAATCATGTCGGTTGTCCCCATAGAGTTATTACAACTATTTATAACTCTGTGGTAGTCCCAGATGTTGAAACATAAAGAAATAGGTCCTACTCAAGTTCATATTAAAGTCTTTGTATCAAAATTAGAATGTCTTGAAAACGTAAATTTAAGCAATAAACTGTTACCCTATGGCGGTTATGGTAGTATATCATGACAAAGGTTGGCTGGATTAATCATAGGCATAAATGCGCTATTCAATTTTCTAGCCAACCTTTGTCCGATATACGACCATAACCGCCATAGGGTAACAGTTTATTGCTTAGATATTTACATTTGCTGTTATTTTTTCCATTGGACTAATGCAAATTCGTGTGGCGTTTATATCACAATAAACTCCATTGCCTCATAACCAAAACATTTGGCGTAGTTATTCATTAGCGTCATTGTATCAAATAAACGTCGGTCTCCAATGTAAACAATGATGTTGGTAATCCCAAACGTTGAAACATAAAGAAATATGCCCTCTAAAGTCTTTGTATCAAACTTAGAATGTCTTGAAATGTAAATATAAGCAATAAACTGTTGGCGATGGGTGATTAAGACGACTAGATGTCGGATTATACAGATTTTTTGAGTGTTGGGACCACTGATTTAATTCGTAAAACATAGAAAGTCGAAGTAATCTTACTCAGAATCTGTTAAATTGAAATCAATCAATCATTATCTAAATCCCCCAAATTCTAACTTCTAAGGCAATTTTGACTTGAAATAAGCATATAAATTATGTGGGCAGTGTTAAAAACCGTAAGTAACTGATTTGATGACACAAATGTGTACAAAATTTTTGATGACACGATCTAATTCTTACGGAAGCGTATTAGGGCCATTCAATTTTTTTATTTTTTTATTTTCAAGTTAGTATGTTGAATTTTCAAGTTAGTAACTTGAATTTTCAAGTTAGTAACTTAAATTTTCAAGTTAGTAACTTAAATTTTCAAGTTAATAACTTGAATTTTCAAGTTAGTATCTTGAATTTTCAAGTTAGTATCTTGAATTTTCAAGTTAGTATCTTGAATTTTCAAGTTAGTATGTTGAATTTAGTATGTTGAATTTTCAAGTTAGTATGTTGAATTTTCAAGTTAGTATGTTGAAATTTCAAGTTAGTAACTTGAATTTTCAAGTTAGTATGTTGAATTTTCAAGCCAGTATGTTGAATTTTCAAGTTAGTATCTTGAATTTTCAAGTAAGTATCTTGAATTTTCAAGTTAGTATCTTGAATTTTCAAGTTAGTATCTTGAATTTAGTAACTTGAAAATTCAACATACTAACTTGAAAATTCAAAAAAAAAAAAAAAAAAAATTAATGGCCCTAATACGCTTCCGTAAATTCTAACGAATGGTCAATATTAATCTCTCTGGCCTGCATCACAGACGATACGAAGGTTTCACTTACTATGTCGGAATCGAACATCGAACCATTACTCAAGTGAAAAAACGTCATTTGTTTCATTCATCCAACTCATTTGGAAAATGTGAAATTGCGCAAGCCAATGTTATGGTGGTAATAGATTTTAAGTCTATTCATAAATATTCACTTGCTGTTTAGGGGTGTTCGAGATGCAAAGGAATACATTTTAATTTCAATTTATTTGAATGATTTTCAGTCACACCTGCAAGGGTGTACGTATGACAGACAAGAAAATGTCAAAACCGTTAACCGTAAAAAGTTTGTTAATCGAATTAACTGATTTCATTAAACGTATTATTTAGTGTGAAATAATTTAATCGCAAGAAGTTTTTTTGGCAACACAGGATCAAAAGAATAACATTAGATAAAAAGTTATTTAAATGTCAATAACTCCACTGGAAAGAATTGATTTATAATCAAACTTAGTGGTGGCATTCTTTCTTTCAGATTCAACATAACTATTCTTGTTGTCTTTCGATTTAAATCTGTACCATTAAACAGCATATTCAATTACTTCCTTTTGATCTTAAAATACCGGCAATAATTGATTTTGATAAACGATCTAGCCTATATATTTTTATATCTTTCTGAAAGTATATGGATAATCAAAGATAGCTTGCCAGGCAAGGTAACATATGTCCACTACCAGCTGTCAGAAATGATAACAAAGTCTGTAGTGAAACTTATTATGCATGTATATAAATCTCATCAATATTATATACATGCATAATAAGTTTCATCAAGATGGGATCAAAATTGTAGTCTTTGTCGTGCATACAAGGCAAATTTAACGCATTTGTACTAAGTCAAGGGCAATAACTCTGAAACCGTTCATCCGATTATTACAAATTTTGAACTTGACTGAGGTCTCATCAATAATATATATACATGCATACCAAGTTTCATCAAGATCAGGTAAACGCTAAAGTCTCTATCGTGCATACAAGAAATGTGGACGGACGGACGGACTGGGGCGATGGAAATATATATCTACATTTACATGTGGGCGTATAAAATGGTTTATTGTATTAGCATCAAATTCAAACATGAACAAGGACCCAACAACACACATGTCCAATAAGATCGTATTATTGATGCTTTAATCATATTGTAAACCAAAATGAGAAGTATTTCTTCAAGGTCAATAACTCAAAACTAAATTATGGCAATTATCAAACTTGACCAATATCTTGCTAATATATACTTTCACACCAGGTTGTATCTAGTTTACATAAAATGTTGCATCCATCGTTACAATAATCAGGTTATTACCAACTTATACTTTGACTTTGACTTCAGTCGCAAAGGCAAGGACACTAACTCACATCCGATTGTTACTTATTTTGAACTTTACCAAAATCTCATCAATTCTAGATGCACACGAATTGATTATTTTGTTTAAACGAATTAATTATTTTGTTTAAACGAATTAATTATTTGTAAATGAAATCATGATGGATTGATTTAAATATTAGTAATGAGTTTATTTTTTAAAAAAAATCGGTCTTTTTTATTTCAACATGGAATCATTCGCATTAAAACTGAATCGCATGTTTATCTGTGATTTTCAGTTCCATCGTTCACTGGTAATGACTTATCAATCCTGTTCATATAGAAAACGTTAGTTCAAATCTCAACAAAACGAAATGGCTCAACCCATCAGTCAAAAGAGACATCGTGAACATCAAAATTCATTATTTAAGAATCCGTGTGATTAAAAACACAGAATAGACGAATATTGTACGTGCCAGACTTGAGATTTCCATTGAGATATGAACTGATCAGACTGTCGAGAGGATCGATAGAATTGGTGATGTCTGTCACCTCTATCTTGACACCAAACCAGATTCCTTGGTTATTTCTAACTAAGTAATCCTTTTTCGTGATCTAGTTTACAACTCTCAAAATACAAACGTGTACAATTATGTCACTTGCGTAGCATCGAAAAGTTCAAATCCCATTGATACAAACCTTACTTTCTGACAATCGAGAGAAGACATTCAGTAACTTAATAGTATTAGGAAAGTAGGTTTTATCATTTTATGGCACACAAGCAAAGTTGGGTTATTATCTATAAAGTACTTTAAAAGTATTTATCATCCGATATTTGATTCTCTCCAGCAACGAATTTAATTTTCCTGGGCTTAGATATGCGTTTAATTAAAGAGGAGGACAAGATGAATAACCAAAATATGTCCGACAAAGAAATATTCATGAAAGTAAAGAATGTAGAGACAATCCCTATTGTCATGTATCTATGATTAAATATCTAAGAAAAGGTTGATGGCGCTGACAAATGATACATTTGTAAAATGACTCTGGAAGATAGAAGGAATGAATATTGTTCATTTCTAGTTCAGCCAAGAAACAAAAGAGTAAATGTCATAGATATTTTCATCTGCATGAGATTACGCTCGGTTTCGTTTCTTGTGAATAAATTGAGGTTATATTCTGGAGACTTCCTTGATCTGTTGTAGCACTTTTTCTAGTCTTTTTAAGCCTGCTTATCCATCGGATTGATTTCTTCGAGAAGCTGATCCAGTCTTATTGACAATCCACATTTGTTTTTTTTCATCGCAGATTATGTCAGATTGGATTTTCTTAGTCATCTGGACTATCGTACCCATCAAACCAGACTGCGCTTGTCTCCATAGCCGATCTATAGAATCTATAAGTATGACCCAGCCATTGAGATATTGATTGTTTTCTGGTCTAGAACTGGGCTACTGGGGTTGAGGTTTCTATCCAGATCCCCCTTTATTGCTCATCATGAACTCCACAGTCCATAAACTTTCTGCCAATGGTAAGACCATGCTCAAGTAAAATTTCATTGAAAGTTTCAATTTAGTTATTTAACTAAATATGAAATAAATGTCACTGTTAATTTTCGTATTTATACTACACGTAGGTGTGACAAGTGTCTAGATTTATGTATTGTATTACTATATATATAAATAAGTGAATGAAATGAATTAAGACAAATATGATTCAATACTCTTTATATGATTATTGCCTTCCTGTACTTCAATACATTTCATATAATTATTATCCAAATAAAGCCTGAAAGCAAACAGCTTATTACTTTAAAAGCAACCGCGAAAAATAATTCTCTTTACATGATTATATTTCGTCAGACTGTTGTTTTTGTAAAGGTTTTGAACCAGGAACATACATCAGTCATACATATTAGTGGTTTATAAATTGTTACTAACTCATTTTGAATTGCATCCATTCGTATAAAACGTTTACATTAAGATTGAATTCAATTTATTTACAAATAAAAAAATTCATTGAAGTCGTAAGCATCACTTCTTTAATCAGTTTGGTTCAATTTAACATCGTGTGTTATTTGCGATTTTATCAATCAAAATATGAATGATATGGAGAATAATTTTCCCCTGTATGCCGTTTCATATTACCTATATATATATCATTATTTCTAGTATTGAACTCAAATCTTTAATATATATCAGAGAATAGATGTGTAAAATTATATACTTGTCTTTGTCATTGTTTTATCGCATTTGTATGGTTTTAGGAAAGTAAAAAAATAAGTTCGCTTCAAAGTCGTTATCAAATCAAAGGCTTTAACCAAAAGATCACTCCACAAAAGCATACCCAGGTTCATCGTGTTTAGGTGAACTTTTTATAAGCAAACATTTTCTTTGAAGACCAGATATCATTGTTCTACGAGTCCATTCATGGTTCAAAACAGATGTAACTTCGTACAAACGTAAAAAGATAATATACGTCCACCTTTTCTCGCGCGTATTTAAAATTAATGAAAGCAAGCTTGAAGGAACGGTTTTGTCGCTTCTCAAAAGTAATTATTCTTAACAAAATCTTATGTGTGACGAATGCTTATATTGGAATTCACAATCAGAAAAAGCGAAGCCGATACTTTCAAACTGTCTATTCCGGATAAAGAAAGTTAATTGAGATATAATGTAATAGATTGTATTTATTAGTTGGACATGGTTTACGTTGTGTGTAGAATAAGGTTAATGAATACGAAGATTGTCCGGAGACCTTCAGTAAGTGCTAGGAATAATATTAATTCGCTTTAGAAGGAAGTTTATAAACATGTCTTAGAATGGTGATAAATACTGAAAACTGCCTTTAAAAGAACATACTTTACAGTATTCGACGATCAATGAAAATCAATTTAAGATGTTCAAAGATTCAACGTGGCAATAAATGATTGTAAAATGGTGTCAATGGTTAGTGTATGTTGATTGTTTCAATTGAAAATTGTTGAATAGAGAAATTGGGTTATTTTAATGTGAGCGTAAATCAGTGTTACTACAACATCCTCCAGATGATTGATATTCTCTTCTGGGAATTCTACATATGATAGATAATTGGATATTTTCTTTATATGACATCGATGTTTAATATGGTTAACTCATCACAATATTTATAATAAATAAATGTGATAACCTTATCACTTTTTACACCACTAGCAACATTGAAAACCCCATTATCTTAATTCTTCTGAGATATTTTTGTGGTGGTTAAATTGATTTAATGGTAGATATCAGCAAATAACTTATCGCATCAGCAAGTAACTTATCACATATTTAATGTAGTTCAATCTAAGTACTATTGTAAGATGGGACTCTTTTAATATTACAATCAAATATTAGTAAAGATTTTTCTTACAGTAAATTTGCGACCAAATGATCAAACCATACAATGTAAAGAATGTCAGAAACGTTATATAACTATAAAATATTTTTATAAACTATCCTCTGACTTTGAAATAATCTAAATAAGTAAAATAAATGCTGAAAGAACTAGTATGAAATATATGAAATATTTTAACATTTTAATGATCTAAATATATGTTGCCATAATATGGCATTATCATACCTAACAAGTCACACACACAGAAAACACATGTGTGGCAAACATTAATTTAATCAAATTTTATGATACCGGTACTCAATATTAACACTTTTTTTAAAAACTTTGGTTTGCTGGCTTTTGGTACAAATCACACTATGTGACCAACCTCACCCACCACTTCTCGTATTAACATCCGAAAATATAGAATTTCTGGATGCCAGTATGGTCCAAAAGAAGAGTTGGTTAATTGGGTTTAATTAAATTCAGTTTATTGATTCATTTACGTAAGTTAGTTTGCAGACTGGCAATTTTAACACCAATTGTTTTTTTTAATATAATTATAAAGAAAACGTTTAACCATTTGCTATGCCAGATGATACAGTTAAATTTCGGATATGCAAAACACGTTTCAGAATTAAAATCGGGCGTAAGGTTCAATAATCCAATGAAATATAAGTCTAACATTTCTGAATTATAGATGGCGTTGAATATCGAGTGCTCTCGGTGTCAATTATAGAATGATCTGTATTGGAAGTCAGTTGACTTGGGATGTTCACGTACAAAGTACATGTTAGAATATAGCCAATAAATGTAAGACGGTTAAATTATGAAACTCTAGCCATGATGTTATTAATTGTTCCTCGAAGGATTCAAATACAGAAACAACTTTTTTTTTCAATTAATTTAAATTTCGGTACCAACCAATCTTATAGTTAGTAAATCAGCTAAACCTCCACTGGCTTCGGTTTCATTAACATATATTCTCTATCCTGTGCGTCTGTGTGTTGAAGAGGGCGTCTCTCGGGTATGATCCACGAAGGTTTCCGACGAATACTCGATTGACGCTTTAACGTTGAACATATACTTTTAAACCCTTCTCGAAATTTTGAATTCATCCACCAGTATATCAAAGGATTATAAACACAACTACTCATTGCTAACCAGTGAGCTGCAGTCCAAACCCATCTCATATAAGGTGCGTCATAAAGTGTTGGTACTACGTCTTCTGTGATCGTGATAACATGCAAAGGTAACCAGCAAATTGCATAAATTCCAACTACTGTAATCATCATTTTAATTGCCTGAAACAGATAAATACAGATTTACAGATAAATTGCGACTGAGTACCACACTCAATAGTGAAAATGGCGGTGTAGCATACTTCACAATACAGTAACACAAACTCTATAAAGATGACACAACAGTGGTCCATCATCTTTTGAAGCAACTGGGTCTGTTGCATTGAATCCGATTAACTCAATTAATGTAAAGAATGGTATGTCTATAAACGATACCTTGTTTTGTGACTCACTTTATGAATATGAAATAGCGAGGACAAAAAGGAAGAAAGAAAAAATACAACAAGCTTTCAGAAATCGGGAATATATATAATAAAAGAATGAAAAATAATAATTATACTTTGTTTCCTATCAATTTTCGTAGTTATCGTTGTGGGGGCTAAAAGTCCATTTTAAAGTGCGGCGTTACACGCAAAGTCTGAATTTGTTCTGGAAAAAACTATAAATTTGTAGATCTGCACGCGGGTAAGTCAATTTGAAAGAATTTGTCAGAGAACATGTGTAACATACACCCATGGTAAGCACTTCTGTTTTTTTGTTCAAGGTAAAAAAGAAGGGGCCTGTTCTCGAATCATATAGATATCAATAAAGTAGTTATACTACGTGGATCACAAACATCTTCAGATTTTCAGGCAAACCAACGGATTTTTTTACAGGTTTTGACTAATCAAGACCAATAAAGTAGTCCTATGAGAAAAAGTGATATTAAAGCGACATCCCCACCTTTAACGAGTCAGGAAGAGGAATCAATAAAGCATATCCGGAGATAAAAACTGCAGCATACACAACCAATGGCGTGTTTCTTAAAAGTAAGAGTTGTTGTTTTGATAAATTGTTCTGCGACTTCTCTCATCACGTGTGATGTACTTCATCACCATATATATACAGATACTACCACGGTGTTGCATATTACATAACTTCCCAATTGCAATTTAGAATAGATTTCTTAGAATGATAAGGTCGGTAGTTCAGGTATTCAGCCACGTCTTATTGTTGCAATTTTCTCCTTAATTTCATAGAGTAGGCGGTTTTCTCATATAAACCAGTAACACATTTGTCTTAGAATGTATCATTACAAAACAAGAAAGATAGTGCCATTTTACATTCAATCTTTATTTTAACTTTAATGGAATTGTGAAACAATTAAATTTGGCCAATGTTTTGCATTAAGCGAAGAGTAGTGGATGGCATACGAGTAATAATGCACGCTTACAGTTATAAACAGACCGTCCCTCTAGATGTAGGTTATAAATAAACTTTCACTTTTGAGTGTTTACATTACCTTCTATTAATATGCAATGACAAAGAGTCACTGAATTAGAAACCGGTATTATTTTCTACCGAATTAAACAATCAATATTGACTTAATTAACTGCTATAAAAGTATTGCGATCGCCAGAAATCTATTATGTGATAATGGTCTACTGACATAAATTACACATATTAATTTCCTCATCTCACGCATACGTAGTTAACTGGGTGAATGAATTGCCTTTAAGGCAACCAAATTCAGATATCTTACTTCTTACTAGATGATTATATACTAAGTAACATAATGAATAAAAACAAAGAAAGTTTCATAAAACATATATACATTTATAATGTATCATGGATGTGATATGAAATATAAAAATGTAAACACTGTGTTTCTAAGATTATATGGTAGTATAAGTTATTATTTTAAGTAAAATGAAATGCTGGAAAAACCAAACGGAGGGTTTAACTGCTATTATAATAATTAATCATTATTGTCAATAAGATAAAACTTCCTCAGTTCTTGTATAAATGTACATGTATATGTTGAAAATTAGGTGGAACCTATTGAAAATTAGACGCTGCCAAAATAATTGTATTATTATTATTATATAAAGACGGATTATGTTGTGGTAATGAGTTCCAAAGTACAGAAGCAGTAAATGTTCCCATCATAGTAGTTTTATTACATTTTGGTATGTCTAAAGTGTTTCTGATCTCAGTGTAATACTGGTTTCCGTTAATTTTGATATTCCGTAAATTTATTGTTTAGTATGCCGAGAAGTCCGGTACTTTAAGAAGAGCTGAAAATATATGCCAGAAATAAGTTAAAAAATCCAAAAATATCATTGCTTTGCCTAAAATTTGTCCCATCAACATATTTATTTCATAATAAGTTTTTTTTTACGATTTATCCCAATATAAATAGTCTGAAAGAATGTTTTCCAGTCTCTAGGTGCGTGAACTAATAGCTTCTTCATAAACAACTTTCTCGTACATGTCTTTTGTTACTATAAGTTCTAGATTTGCAGAAACCAAGACGGGAAATATTATATCAGTCCAGTGATAATTAAATGTATAAGGGAATCTGATAAAGATACACAATCTTTAAGATTCAATTTCAGTCTAACATGTAGTAATTACTCATATCGGAAACATAATGATATACCTCATTGTTTACAAGACTCATAGAATACTTCACTTATAATTATCGTAGGGCATCTACAGTTGCTAATGAACACGTCGCTGTTTTTGAACTAGTATCAGTTATCTTGCGACTTTCGAATTATGTTTTTTTCCCTCTCTATGACTTATTTGATGGCCGCTTATATTGTGTCAAATGTACACAAAATCCATGAAAAGGTATCCTGTCTCGGAATTACTGACACGGATCATTATATTAATACATGGCATGGCATGGCAAATCTGTTATGAGTGTCCTAAATGTCCATGTATGTACTGCAGTCTGGATAAAAAGACTTTTTGACCTTTCTTGATCGATCACTCATTGGAATTCTGCTGGTAATTCTCTTCTAATATAGATAATTATGAATTAATTATGACGTATGAGACAAACTGGTATTTTCCAAGTCATTGAATCACATATACTTTCTATTCATATAAGTATTAGCATTTTCATTTTCATAAATCAAAATAAGGAAACCCATCTTTAAAAAAATAAAAGTAAGGTGAATGTGAATCAATAAATGTAACGAACAAAATAATGGTTTAATCATTATACATACCTTCTTGCGGGGATCTCCTTCGTGTGCATCATCCACACTGGGAACATCTTTTAACCATACAATATGTACAATACGAGAATAAGTATAGATCAAAACGACTAATGGTATAAAATATTGTAAAATCATTATAGTTATTGAATAGGAAAATCTCTGATTATTAGTCGGCCAAACTTCAGAACAATATTCAGATGTTGTATTGTCCATTGGATCTAAATAATGAACAACCCGTGATGTAATAACAGTTGGTAAGGGTGTCAGCCATGATAATATCCAGCATAAACAAATAACTAAAATAGATTTCCTTTTAGATAATCGAGGTAGGAAAGGGTAGATTATAGCAACATATCTTTCCAAACTTATAGCTAGCATTGTATAAGCACTCAAAAATACCACAACAGCTTGTATATATGTCAGCACGGGACAAAAAGCATATCCATAGGGCCATTCCACTAACAAATTCGCGACAAATGTAAACGGAATGCACACGATTGCCATAAGCATATCACTTAATGCCAAACTTGCTATAAAAAAGTTAGTAACAGTTCGCATGTGTCGTTTTGAAAACACAAGGAAGCAAACACATCCATTACCAATAATAGCCACAAGACAAATAATACTGTACAGAAATATCATAAAACTTTCTGTTACATTTAAATCACTCGTTTCGCTAAAGTTTGAATTACTTAATACGTTGATCTCAGCCATGGTTGTACTAAAATAAGCCAACCTTCTTACAAGATTTTATACCTTATGACCATCGATCGATAAACAGGGAATCACCGCTTAGCCATTCAACTACTCTAAACGTATTCCGAATAACCATCCAATAAATAAACATCTTACTACATTATAAAATATAGAGTTTCTGATTTGAACATAGTATTGTTGTTTCAAGTGATCCTTATCAAAAATGAACAGTGCAGCCGATGATCCAATATAATTATCGTGGTAGAACACCTGATGTCACAATGTGACTCGGCCTCAGCGTTTCATGGTAAAGCTATATCGCCTCATCAGTAATCTGGATCTTCAGGATTTAAAGAGGGGATGGAAGCTTTGTTTTTAGAAATATTATTATTGCATCGTTAAAAACTCTATTCTGTGCGCAAAAAATGTGTGAATTAGCAGAGTCGATAAAAAGCTTGTAGAGGTGAATTTTTTTCTATCAAAATTCTTCTGTTAAACACGTTATTTTGAAATTGTGAACACTGCGACCGCACATTCTGTTCATACCTAAGTCAGAAGGGAGTCGTGCAACTGAGATTACAAGGTTCATATAAACTTTTAACACCATGATGAAAGTCGCCTTCTTTGTGGATATCTTCAAACACTCTAACGATATGAAAATGAAGCTTTGAGGACAACAGGAGTCTTGTCAGCAATGAAAACCTTTAGATAATGTTGCAGGTAAAGGTAAAGATGATACAGAAATGGGAGTATTTGTGGAATTAGATGTCAGGCTTACCGACCGATTTAAGTAAAAACTTGAATTCAGGGATATAATTTATGCATTAGGCTACATGGGTGCATTTCCAGTCGGTTCATGAGACCACCATTACGGTTTCAATATTTCAATATTTGAAATGATGTTTCTTGTTTTATTGGTGGTCATTATCAGGAAACTAAATTTCAAGTTTTCTCTGGAAGCGTTCACTAATGTCCTGATCAGCATTACTTCACTGTTCAAATTGGAAACCTAAAGTGTCCATGATTCAAAATATTCTCAATATGAGGAGGCAAATACATTTAAAGACATTCCAGTTTGGGTTTTTGAGTTTGACTAGTTATCTTTAGATTCAGCACATGAATATAAATGATCACACCAAATTTCATTCAAATCAGATAAAAACTGTTGTCTCTATTGTTGCCAATTGTGGACGAACGGACGGACCGGGCGGATGAACAGGGGCGTCGACAATATACGACCACATTATAATGTGGGTGTATTAAAACATAACAGTAACAAGATATTCGAGTTCATGAACATTCAACACCGTCTGTGAAGCTCACAGAATTCCATACTGAAACATCGAACGGTTAGATCAGATTCTTCTGTAATTAAGTTATTCTCATCATCATTAATTTTGTTCACCGACTGTCTTCTCCTGATAGATCCAAAATAATACCATTTACACAATCTTGTATTTCATTCCACCTCTTATCACGGAAGGATTGAAACAGACTACGAAAACCTTCAATAACACACTTTCGCGAAATAATTTGGTATCCACCACTAATAAACCTGGTGTCCGTTCTTAGGGATATCTTCTAAATAGGACTCTGGAATTAAGAATTGCACATTAGTAATCGAAATACTTAAATTCACTTAACCCTTGTGCTAGCACGTCGTTTGAATAACATTGGATAGAATCTGGGGTATTTGGGAACCCCTATTATATAATGGAAATTTTGAACAAAAGAACATGAAACATATTCCCAAGTGTTGCAAATAATGCTTTATAAAGACTCATTGTTGACCAAATCAATTATTCAAGATGATAGTTATATCGATATGCGAAAGTCATCCTGTCTTCAAGCCAAACCTATAATCTAGAATATTACATAAGGTTCGGGTTGTGATCTAGGGATGAGCAGAGTGCATCTGTTTTGATTTAATTATTGACCCATTGGTCAAGATTTCAAAAGTAGCTGGCTTAACTTGATATGGTTATAACATTTATTGATAATTTGAAAATTATGTATAAAAAAACTCAAATTTCACCTACTGGGGTACTTCAGGACCCCCGAGATTCAATAGGTGTTATAGTCAATTTTTAACCAAAATAGCCCCAAAAGTAGTTGAAATATCCCTTACAAAGTGGTCAAAATGGTATCAAATAATTTTTTATTTCATTGAACAACTTTAACAATAAATAATATATTAATGTTTTGACAGTATGTTGTTTGTATTTCGGTGCCGAAATAGGTGTAGAGGGGTTGGATCAGGGACCAATAAGATAGAGGTGTTTTGGTCGTATCACGGCATATCCTGTCGGGAAAAAATATCAAGAGTTGTTGGCATATTATTAGTGCAGCAAGGTAATTTCACCAGTCTCAACTGACCTGTATTTATATTGAACAGGTCTCATCTTGGTAAAATATTATGTACTCTTCATATTGAATATATCCATAAATTTATTTAATAATTTGAATTAATTTGTTGATAACAGATTAACCTTAATCTTTGAAATGATGTACTGTGTCAATGTTTATTATCGATCAAATGTTGTTAAGATTTTTTAATAGTTTCCGTATGGTACAATACAATTCTTACAGGTGTATTGAAAAATTTGACTTGGTTTAAACAGTATTTATTTCAAAACAAATATACACATCATCACTTCAATAAGCTATAAACTACTGTCTTTTTTCTTTCATTAATCATCACATAAGTTACAAACTATTATTATTAGTCTTTGATAATCACTCAGATAAGCTACTAATTATAATTATCAAAGTTAGAATATTCTTAAACTAGGGACATTTTTAATTTTGGGGGCGGGGGGATCATTTCTACCAATGATTTTGGTTGAAATCAAAGATTAAATTAAGGGGCCATTTTGACTATTGTATTTTGGGTCATTTCGACTAATTGTGACTTTTGATGCCATTTTGACATGGGGACATTTCGGTTTAGTGCCAAATTGACTTTAACCTAAGATAACTAGCTTTAGGAGTATATTACAATTTAATTTTATTCACTGAAATCCAGTTTTAGCACTGCGTTTATCTGGGGTCGAAATGTACCCCAACATACTAGCATGGTGTGTTTCAATTTAAAGGGGTAACATATCCGCTAATTGTGATAGTTGCACAGTAGACTGATCATGAACAGGTTAAAAATTCATTCAGCTCGAACACAGTTGGATTGAAAGATAAGTTATCTAAATGTTTGTGGCTGAAAAAGTCAAGAGCTTACCTATTTTACTGAGGTGTTGGCAGATTTATAAAACCCGATAAATACCACACTAAATTCCGCTAAATATATTTTTCTGGCAAACATGAGGCAGTCGCCAGAGATATGTAACCCTTTTTTTTTTTTTTTTTTTTTTTTTTTTTTTTTTTTTTTTTAATTCCGCTTACCCACCCACACTCCGATCCAGTGTTTGGTGGATATTCTAGATTAACATAGATACATAGAAATATCCACCACTCACACATGCCTTTGATTACAAAAATAAAGGTATTAAATTAGTGTGAAAATAATGATAGAAATATGGATACAGCCTGCTATCGATATTATAAAGAAATGGAGTAACTTCCCCAATGCTAATATTCGTACCCACGGTATTTCTCAAAAAATAGCAGAAACTATCCCTTAGTCTACCCAGATGTCCACAATCCACGAACAGATGTCTCAGGCTCTCTCCACCAATCCTGCAATAGTTGCATTTTGCGTCGAAATTGGTGGAGCTACGGGTTCTCAAAAAGAACTTTGTAGGCAGAGCCTGGTGTAGAGTAAGATACATGAAGTCGAGTTGACGGAGGTTTAATTTGGATTCGAATAAATGGCCAAAGATTTCATTAAAGTTAATATGTTGGTTTGATTTTTCTATCTTGCTCTGTATGTTGCTGGTTTTTATAAGTTCAATGTATATTTCTTTTGAAGTGGATTTAGCTGTAATTTTGATGTTTAATTTGCGGTATCGGGACAAAAGGGTTTTATAGGAAGAGTGGACATTTAGGGTAGAGACAGGATAGGTTCTGCTACGGTTTAGATTCTTGAGAGCGGGACCGAGCCAGTAGAATAGGAGGGCAACCCAGGGATAATTAACTCCCCTGGCCGCCCAAGCTATTTGCTGTAGATCAAAACAGTCCAGTTTCAGCATGACGTCAGGGACATTCTGCCCACCTTGATTATATGGCAGTTTTAAGGTTTCTCTGGCAATGGCCTCATATTTGCCATCCCAGAGAAAATTATGTATCACAAAATTTAATTCTTTTAGTATATTTTTATCGGGTTTTGCAAGTCGACCCACATACCAAATCTGAGAGAGGGTGTAAGTGTTGAGAATGTGGACTTTTTCTCGAAAGACTAGGCTGCGATTTTTCCATTTTATTAGCGATTTTTTGATGTTATTCACGATCGGATTCCAATTTAATTTTAGGTTGTTGGGGCCGAAATATATTCCCAAAAGTTTTATTTGAGGTTTGATGTATTTGGTGAGCAGATTTGGTATGTGGGTTGCCATTCGGCCAAGAGTAAGTATTTCGGTTTTTTCGCTCTTAATTTTGGAACCTGTTGCCAATTGAAATTGATTGAGGGCCGAATCAAGGTGGGCAAATGACGTCGGGTCTGTTATAATGACCGTTAGATCGTCAGCATGCTGGACTGTCTTGATCTGTTTTGGGTAGTTCGGTAGTTTAATACCGTGGATATGGAGATTGTTGATAATAGTAAGGGCCAGAGGGTGTATAGCTAGAGAGTAGAGGGCCATGGATAGGGGGCAGCCCTGTTTCACGCCGCGCTCTGGGGTAAAACTATCCGTAAATGCCCCTCTAACCTCACAGTACACCCTCGGGTCCTTATAAAGAATTTCTATCCATCTCAGGATGTTCGGTGGGAACTGCATCTTGACCAGGAGATGCATGAGATAGGATCTGTTGACTCTATCAAATGCCTTCTCCTGGTCATATGCCAGTAAAGCCAGATCAATTCGTTTCTCATCCGCATGTCAATCGAGAGCAGGTTATTGATAATGGATTTGCCTTGACCTGCTCCCGATTGAGTGTCCAACAAAATATGGTTTAACACTTTATTTAGCCTATTAGCGATCACCTTGGCAATGATCTTGTAGTCAACCGTCAGCAGAGATATGGGTCTGTAATTTTTTAAATCAGTTTTTGAACCTTTATTTTTGAAGTTGATGGTTAATATGGACGTCTTCATGCTGTCAGATAGTTCTTGTCTAAAGTAGATATTGTTGATGGTATCATGAAGATCGTCCTGCAGAATGGGCCAAAACTTGGAGTAGAATTCCCTGGGAATCCCATCAATCCCCGGGGATTTGTTGTTTTGGAACCCATTCAATGCTGTAAGGAGTTCTGATTTGGTTATAAAAATATTATTGATTTTTATTTGTTCTGCTGGCGGTAGACTATTGACCTCGGACTGGTCGATGTAGTCCGTTATTACATCCCTGGCGATGAAGTCAGATGTGTATAGGGTTGTATAGAATGATTGTACTTCTTTAAGAATATCTGATTTATTGGTTTGAATTTAGCCGGTGGAGTCTGAAATTTTGTCTATTTGTTTTTTGGCACCATTGTCCAACTCTATTTTTCTGAAAATGTCTAAATTTGCTTAATCGCTAGGTTCAAAGGGAGTTTTTGATCGAATTAACGTCCCTTTGTTCATGGTATTTCGTAACAACTTAATTTCACCGATCAGTCCGCGGTGGATATTGCCAAAGTGATCGTCATTTAGGTCATGGGTATTTTCGATGTCGATCTTTTGGTTCTCTAGCTACAGGAGTTTATCCCTGAGTTTTTTTAGACTATACTGTATTGAGATATCTTTGATGTAGCCCTTTCCCGTTTCCCACCAAACAAGCTGGTCAGGATAATCTGGCTTTTGCAGCTGCCAAAAGCACCAAAATTCTGTAATGAGTGAGATGTACTGGGGCACGTCAAGTAGTGTGGTGGATTGAAATGAGGATCTGAATAAGAGAATAAAAGAATTGATAATTATTTATAACACGTTTCAATCAGCATGGCATTTAACGAATAATGACTACATGCGCATGAGCTGCTGTAAACCAATCAAATTATGCTAGGCAGTTCGTATTGACTGGAATTCTAAGCAGTTCGTATTGTTTAGGTATGTAGTACGACTCATGTAAAGCAATACTGGGCTTATTATACGATATTAAAGAATCACTAATTCTTTAATACAAATGCAAATATAATCAAAAAAAAATAGTTGCACATTTTATGCAATTCCTTACACTCTCCCCCACAAAATTAAATGTTCTCGAACATTTTGCAAGGACACCAAATAAAGTTTGCTCTCAAAAGAAAGTTTGCTCTCAAAATGAAGTTTGCTCGCTGAGGAATCTATAACATATGGATTAATTAGATCTAAATACAAGTTTAACAAAAATGGGTTCTTGACATCAAAAAATTGATCAGGGTGGCCAGCCTTCACATCTGCCAGTCTAGGCTTGAACTCTAATGATCTAATTACATGTACCATATATTCTGTACACCATAATCTAACTTATTACTGGTAACATCTTTTAAGGGCTAAGAACTTTCATCTCATAACTATTCCACCATGAAACAAGTATCTTAACTTCATCTCAACTTCCACCATTAACTTTTATCTTCATTTTGCTTCAGTTCCATCTTTCTATTTCAAACTAACTTCACTTAATAGTCTATAAGAGTCTAGTACAGTAGGTAGGACACTTGGCATGTGGTAACTTATAGGTGGTTGGTTAAATCTTGCACCATGATTCAGATATTCTGGACCATAATTCAGATATCTAGGACCAAAATTTCCAACATAATGAATCATTGGTACTGGCCTCCATTCAGGTATTCCAGTGATTAAACATGGTGATGTTCGCCATTCACTAGTGTTACCATCCATGTCGTATGTAAGTCGAGCGGGTGGTTGGCGATTACGACTTGATCGGCGTATTCCATCATCGCTAACTGAAGTTGTTGGCGATTCTGGTACTACAGGCAGGTCTAAAACTTCCTCAACAGGGTTATCTAGAGTTGTGTCCTCTGGAACCTGTTCTGGTTCTATACCAGTCTCTTTGTGTTTGTGTTCAGCATTGTAATCATCAACATAACCCCTTTGTTCAGCAATAACTTGGGGAATTGGCTCATAATATGCGTCTTCATCGTCACTGCTTTCTGAGTTACTGAAGGAGTTTCTCTGGTCAAGTCGAGGTTTCCCTGGATGAAACACTCTGTCCTTTGTTGGTTGCTTCTCATTTATGTAAAATGGTAATTCATCACATGGCAAAAGTAGATTTCTATGCACCACCTTTTCCTTGCCTGTTTTTGATCTAATTCTGTAAACTGGGCTGTTTTCACCAATGCTTGTAATAACAGAGTAAATTTCATCCTCCCAGTATGACCTTAATTTTCCAGGACCTTCTCGTTCGGACAAGTTACGTAATAGAACTCTCCCACCAGGTTGTAATTCTACTGATGTAGATTTCTTCCGATCATACTGCTTTTTCTGTAGTTGTGATTGGTTCTGAGAATATTTACTTGCAAGTTGATAAGCCTCCTTCATACATTCACTCCATTTTTTGAATATTCCTGTGCATTGTTGAATTCTGGATTGACTTTGTCAAATATCAGGTCCACTGGTAATCTTGGACTTCTACCATACATCAGGAAAAAGGGTGAATATCCTGTCGAGTCGTTTTTCGTACTGTTGTAAGCATGTATTACTTTATTTACATGTTCATGCCATTTGCATTTCTGCTCTTGGGTCAGTGTTCTCAGCATTCCCAGCAATGTTCTATTAAACCTTTCCACTTTGCCATTTCCTTGGGGTGGTAAGGTGTTGTTCTGCAAGGTTGTACTCCACTAAGATTCTGTAGTTGCTTAAACAGTCTATTCTCAAATTCCCCACCTTGATCATGGTGAATTTTCCTTGGAAAACCATATCGAAGGATGAAATCATTAAAGATATTTTCTGCTACTGTTTTTGCTTTCTTATTTCTAGTAGGGTATGCTTGTGCAAATCTTGTGAAGTGATCTACCAGTACCAGTATATATTCGTATCCACCAGAACTTTTCTCAAGATGGAGAAAATCAGTTGATACCAGATCTAATGGGGATGTTGAAGTTACTGGAACCATTGGTGCTCTTGTTTCCTTTTGCAGGAATCTTGTCCTTAAGACAAGTACATGTCTTCATGATGTAATCTGTGATATCTTGTCTCATTTTCGGCCAGTGCTAGAACTCTTTCTGAACCAAGGTGACCCGTGTTGTTGTGCAGTTCTTGCAGAACAAGACTATGGTACTTCTTTGGTAGTATTAGCTGTTCACGTACATCTCCACCAGGCAATATACATTTCCGGATTAAAAGACCATCAGGGTTCAATTTCAACTTATGAAATTCTTTCAACAGCGGACTAAGTTCTATTGTAGCTCGATTTAAGATGGGTTTCTTCTTCATTTCCAGGTAGCGAAGAACTGGTTTAATAACTATGTCTTCCTCCTGTGATTTTCTGATTTCATCTGTTGATAAAGCTGTGTAGACTGTTGAGTTTACCATGCAGTCAATATTTACAGCATCAGAGTTACCATTCAGGGCAGTTATCCAAACTGCATCACCACTATTACTTGCAGCTTCAACTTGCAGTAGTGCTGTCTTGAACTCATTGGTGATCGTTTCTGTACATTGCTCCATATAGTTGTCAATGTTGAGTGGCATTCTTGATAATCCATCGGCAGCTTGATTATTGATTCCTGGTTTGTATTTTATATCAAAATTGAAATCTGCTAATTCGTTCAGCCATCGATGTCTTGTACTATCTAGCTTTGCTGACGTCAAGATGTAATTTAATGGGTTGTTGTCTGTGTAGACTCTAAATTGTTTGGTGTAATACAAGAAGTCTCTAAATTTCTCACTGATTGCCCATTTTAAAGCTAGGAATTCCAGTTTGCCGGAATGAAGATGATACTTCTGCTCTGCACTTGATAAGGTCCTTGAGCCATATGCAACAACTTTAAGTTTTCCCTGGTCATCTTGCTGATACAGGATAGCTCCTAGTCCATCTTGGCTGGCATCTGTGTGCAGGACAAATTCCCTTTCAAAGTCTGGATAGGCCATGACATCAATAGACATCAAATCATCTATGAGGTTGTTCAGTATTTCTTGATGTTTGGTAGTCCATTTTATCTTCGTTCCTGATGAGACTTGACCCTTTTTTAACTGTGCCTTCGGATTATCTTCGGGTTTTTTAAGTAGGTTGTATAAAAGCTTAGTTCTGGATGAGAATGCAGGTAAATATTTACGGTAGTAGCTTACAAAACCAAGCATTCTTCGTAGGTTTCCAACTGTTTTAATCGTTCGATTCTTCAAATCAGCGACAGCAGCTTTATCGGCTGGATCCATCTGGTATCCTTCTTTTGAAACGAGATGACCCAGGTAGCGTATCTGGTTCTTGAATAGCTCACATTTCTCAGGCTTCAGTTTGACCCCCTCTTTCTGTTAGTCGACGTAGTACACTTCGTAAATCTTCTAAATGGCTCTCAAAACTTTCTGAATAGATGAGAACATCATCCAAGTATGGACAGCAGCATCTATCACGTAAACCATCTAACGTTTCCTCCATAAACCTTTGAAACTGTTCTGGAGATCCTGTCAGTCCGAATGGGATACGAATCCACTCGTACAGACCCCATGGTGTAGTGAATGCTGTTAGTTGCCTACAATCTTCCTCAACAAAGCCTTGGTGGTATGCCTTTCCTTGATCGCATAGAGAGAACCAAGATTTTCCAGCAAAACCATTAAGTACATCATTTATCTTTGGTTGGTTGTCGATCAGGGATGGTTTTAGAATTTAAATTCCTATAGTCAATGCAAAGACGAAGGGTGCCATCTTTCTTCCTGACGCAAATCATCGAACTTGCATAAGATGAGCTACTCCTGCGTATAAAATTCTTGTGAAGGAGATCATTCAAATAGATTTTTACTTCTTCATATAATGGTCTTGGTATAGGAATATAAGTTTTCTTAATTTCACCATTATCTTTCAGATTTATCTTAAGCTTCAATCCCTCAGCTTTGCCAATTTCATCACTATTCCTTGAGAAAGCAGCTGATTCTTCATATAGCAACTGGCGAATTTTCTCTTTCTGCTCATTTGGCAAATCTACTGCTGACAGATCAATTGGTGGGTGCCATAATGCTTCATCATTTGGTTTTCTTGACAAATGATTTACTGTTGGACTTGACGTTGGTTCCTTCCTATATTCCACAGGAAATATTGATTGAACAGGTTGCAAAGTTCCAAGGAATGTTTTGCATATTAAGGAAATATTTGTGTTTGTTTTATTTGTAGCAAATAAAAATACTGCTGACTTGGAACCAGGATGTAGCTTGGTTACGGTTCCAGACAGGTGAATACCTTCAGGAATTTCAACTTCTGCAGGCTCAAAGATTCCCAGAGTATCTTCTTTCAAGTCACTTTTTACCATACATTTTATCCTTACTGTGGAATGTTTTGGAATCTTTACGTTTCTTCGTCCGAGTTTTACATCACCAATGTAGTCAGATTTCTCCTGTTTGATGAAGTTTACAATTGCAGTTGCAGTGTCAACGTTTACATCATTCAAGTCTTTTTGTAAAAGTTTTATGCTTGCACTTGTGTCAGGGTTATTGAAATAAAGTTCAACTAGATTGTAACCAATCAAAGGCTTGTCGATCCCTTCAGTGTTGGTTAATAGAAATGGCACTGTAACCTCATTACTTGAAGTTTCATTTGATAGTCTAAATGTCAAGGGCATCCAGCCCATAAAAGGAATACAATCACCATTTGCAGCCTTGACATTAAGTTTATAATGTACTAGTTCAGAAATAGGTCTAATTTCACTGTCTGGCATGAATTTATTTTTTCTCTGCAACAGTTTGGTTAGTAGAATGAGTTATTTCTTCATCAGTAGGATCTCCACTGAGAATTCCCTTCAGATCTTTCGCGATTTCTGGTTCTAGACCAGTTTGGATAGTTCTTAGAGTCATTTTTCTAACCAATTCACAATCATATTTTAAATTAGCACCATCTTCATTTGAAGCAAACTTTACTTTTTGACCAAGATCTAACATTCTCCACACAAAGTCTATAGGTGATTCTTTTACCCCTTGTGCACCCAAAGTTAGTTCATTATATAATTCTGTTGCCGACTTCTCCTTAAAGTGGACTCTTAAAAGTTTCTTCAACATAGGTAGCGTTAGGTCAGGTCGTCCTTCTAAATACCCCCTCAATTGCTGAGACGGGTGTACAGATTTAATCACAGCCCAAATTATCTCTGACTCGGAATACTTTTTACTAACGGCTGCATCAATTTGACGAATTAAATTTCAATAACTGATACCCTCCGAGGCGTTTATGGCACCATATATCTTCAATCCTTATGTATGTAGTGGCTAACTATAAGTCTATGATTTTCTCTGTTTGAAGAAGCTGGTTCATCATTCTCAATTGCTTTGGTAGGAACTTGTTCATCATTTTCAGTTGTTTTGGTATCGACTTCATCCAGTGTGACTTTCGACACCGAGTCACTCAATGTTTCCATTTTGAATCCTTTCACTATTGTCATCAATTCTAAAACTTCTTCCTCTCTCTTTTCTGACTGACAAGTAGCATCTACCAATTTCTCTAAAGTTTGCACCAACTTTTTCCTGTTCACATCCTTATCAGTAAGGGAGAGTTTTAGTTTTTCACAAATTTCCAACAAAGTGTTTTCAGGTAAGGTATAAAATGTAGCTATAATTTCAAAAGCTATTTCTTTTAAGTTCTCTGATGACGACATCTTCTATTTTCATCCAAAAATGGTACAGCTTTGCCTTGGTCTTTGTTGATACAGTTATAACACCTTTGTGTTATTTATAACACGTTTTAATCAGCATGGCATTTAACGAATAATGACTACATGCGCATGAGCTGCTGTAAACCAATCAAATTATGCTAGGCAGTTCGTATTGACTGGAATTCTAAGCAGTTCGTATTGTTTAGGTATGTAGTACGACTCATGTAAAGCAATACTGGGCTTATTATACGATATTAAAGAATCACTAATTCTTTAATACAAATGCAAATATAATCAAAAAAAAATAGTTGCACATTTTATGCAATTCCTTACAGATACACCGCACACTATTAGATGTTTCCAAAATGTAGGTCAATCAAAGTTCTTGGTGTCGTTCTCTAAGGAGGACGACATCAAGAATTTTGAAAACTGGTTTGAATTTGGGACTGGTTCTAATCCTTACAAGAGGGTGAGATATACCATCGAAAGGGCAATTAAACTCCCCCAGTATAACCAACAGCCGGGTATCAGAATCACCATCTTCGGCGTCTCATACGAGATGGACACAAAGTACGTCCTCTCGAAAATAAACCCGTACCATGTGGCTAATAAGATCATCCGCTGTACATATAGAGATCATCCATTTGTGTACAACGGAGTCTGTTTCATCTACACTAAAAAGGTAGATAACCCCATTCCATCTAACCTCACCATTCAAGGATGTAGATTGGGGGTAAAATATGAAGGACAGCCCCAGCCTGATAGGAAGTGCTATGTCTGTCAAGTCGAAGGACATACAGCCAGGGACTGTCCTTCTAGACCACCACCACCCCCTATCTCACCCATTACTGACAAAGAGGGATCGGGCGCCTTTCAAGTCTACAACCCTCATAAGAAAGCGCCAAACCAAATTTTTAAATCTGTGGGCGATCTCCTCAAAACTATCAGGAACACCTCTACGCCCATTCAGTCCAATAAAAACAATCTGGATACACCGGCTACCCCTGGCTGGGTGCCGGACGAAGCCGAGTGGGAAAACGTAGAGGAAAGTGAGTACGATAAAAGTAAAGAGGAGATCGCTCAGCGATCTAGCCTTATTGTCAGCACATCTAAAGCGCCAAAAGACAAACGATCAACTCTCCAGGACACGCCCCTATCCTCCAGATCCAACTCTAAAGATAGGAAAAGGAATAGGGATAGGAGTAGCCTACTCGAAGACTACAAAAAACACAAGGTAGCCACTCACGAAACATCTGAGAGTACAGAATCGAGTATCAGTATAGATCCCTCGAACTCTACTTCTAGAGGGAAGTCTACTCTAAAAAAGAATAAATAGATGTCGTTTACCATTATAAATAATAACAAACAACCAAAAAAAAAAGTAATGATATTAACAACAATTTATATATATTTATAATGATTTTTACAACATTAAATATCTGTAGAGGTTTTCTACATAAATACCACAAAATTTTGAAAGACTACAAAACATCGGATGTGATCAGCCTGCAGGAAACAGGAATTGTCTCGTCAGAGACAATCTGATGATATTGAAAACACTACTCCTTACAGACTGATCACATTCAATGGACCGAAATCTAACACTAGAGGTGTTGTTCTCCTCTATAAGAAACACCTGGAACTTATAAGTACGTACCAAATTCAAGAACGGGTAATTAGTGCTAGATTTCAAATAGAAAAGAAAAACCTCTATGCTGTAAATGTGTATGGAACTCGAGAATCAGGTATAGGTCTCGAGTTCTATACACAAATATACGAATATTTAAAACAGATCTATAATCATAACGACATCTATTTATTAAACGGGGACTTTAATCTATACTACGACACACTGGACAATAAAAGCGGTCTATTCAACCACCAACCTGTAGGCATCAGAAACTTATTTAGTAAAATCAAAGAAGAATTTCTCTTGGTAGATGCCTACAGGCACAAGTACCCGAAGAAAAAAGTTTTTACGTTTCTCCGTGGTACAGAGGGTACTCGAATAGACCGCATCTATGTGTCTCAGTCTGTCGTTAGTCATGTCCGACGTATCTCACATTCCACTGTCTCCTACTCCGACCACAAGTCCGTCCAGATTCAACTCCAGCTAGGATCAGACAGGTGGGGTAGGGGAAAGTGGAAAATGAATATGTCGGTACTACAAGAAGACAACTATATTTTGCAGGTATTGGCGTTTTGGGAATGCTGGCAAACCCAGAAAAAAAGTTTTGCTACCCAATAACATGGTGGGAAGAGGAGAAAAATAAAATTAAAAATCTTACCATCAAATATTCTACAAACGGGTCCATTAATATCAAAGATGAAATCACCAACCTAAATGAAAAAAAGACATATATAGAATATAGCTTTGATATTAATCTAGAATATTATAAAAATGAAATAGACAACATTAATAACAAAATAAAAATACTAGAGTATAAAATCAACAAAGGCATTTTAATCAGATCAAAACTACCCTTTGAAGACAACGATCTGGATAATATATATATATATTTAAGAAGGCTGAGGTAGAGAATGGTACGGGAAAACAACTTGAGAGACTCGTCGATGACAGCGGTATCGTCAGGGAAGGCAGAGAGGAGATCATAGACATCGTAGAGAAATTCTACTCAAAGCTCTACTCTGCCGACCTTATACCACAACCTGTCATCGACGAGTACCTCGATAATTCCATCATTACACCTCTACCACCGGCGGAGGCATCGACCATAGATAATCAGATCATCTCTAAACAAGAAATACATAGAGCCCTTACAGAATGACAAGTCTCGTGGAATTGATGGCATCCCAAAGGAGTTTTATTTGAAATTCTGGGATGTCATCCAGGATGACTTGTCGGAAGTAATAAACAATGTATACTTAAATGAACAACTTTCTGAAACTATGAGAACATCTATTATTTCCATACATTATAAGAATAAGGGCTCAAGAAATGATCTGAAAAACTATCGGCAGATTTCTGACGGTAGATTATAAGATAGTAGCAAAGGTGATAGCCAATAGGCTAAAACCTATTTTGAACTTACTTGTTTATGATACTCAATCGGGAGCAGGCCAAGACAAATCAATCATCAATAACCTGCGCTCGATTGACTACATATATGAGTATGTTATCCAGAAGGACCCGGGGGTGGCCCTGTTGGCCTATGACCAAAAGGAAGATTTTGATAGACTCAACAGGACCTAGCTCAGCACCCTTTCTGGAAAGGGTGGGGCTTCCACCTTGTATAATCAAGTGGATCTCCATTCTTTATAAGGACCTAAGAGTGTACTGCGAAGTGCGTGGAGCCTTCACGAATTGCTTTACCCTTGAAAGAGGTGTGAAACAAGGCTGCCCTCTATCGATGGCTCTATACGCATTCGCGATACACCCTTTGGCCCTTAATATCTCCAACAATCGGTATATCAAGGGTATAGATATTACCGAATTACCACCGACAGGTAAAAACCTTTCAGCATGCAGACGATTTGTCCGTCATCATCACTGATCCCAGGTCCTTCCCAAACCTAGATTACGAGTTGAGTAACTTTGATAAGGCCTCGGGATCAAAAATAAATAAAGCTAAGACAGAAATTTTTACAGCGGGGGCGATGTCTGCCCACAAGACATTAATAATATTAAAATTCTTGGCATTCATTTCGGTCACAATAGCCATGACACTAACTGGAACCCTATTCTAAATAGGATTCGCAACACCCTAAACAAATGGAAAACCGATCATTGAAATACAGAGACAAAATCAAAGTCATACATACATACATTTTATCTCAAGTCTGGTATGTGGGCAGAATAATCAAACCCAACAAACATATTCTTAAAGAGCTGAATCGGGCTATCTACTCTTTCATCTGGGATGGAAAAATCGAGTGGATAGCCCGAAACACCCTTCAACTTCCGCATGACGAGGGAGGGCTTGGAGTTTGTGATATTGATCTCAAGCTCCAATCCTCCGACCTCCAACAAGTAAAATGGTTCATAGGGGGGAGCAGATACCCTTGGAAGTCCCTGCTATATTTATGGATGGGTCTCCTCACCCTTAGAGAGCTCGACACTGACAGAAGCTATGCGGTCACAACGTTTCAGGCACCACCTAAATTTGATACTCTAACCCAAAATTATAGAAAAACCCGTACCGTTATCAACTGGCGCCAGGAGGTAAACTCCAAAACAATTTACCTCCATCTTCACAAACAACTAAACTACACTTTTACTGTACAGAAGCAATACCCACAC
Source organism: Lottia gigantea (assembly GCF_000327385.1). Lineage (NCBI taxonomy): Eukaryota > Metazoa > Mollusca > Gastropoda > Lottiidae > Lottia > Lottia gigantea. Next base: position 1,238,920 of record NW_008710508.1, read on the forward strand.
ATCAAGTTCTCCTGTGTGTTCCAGAACCTCTGGAAGTCGAGTTTGAATCAGGGGGAGAAGGAGTTCCTTTTTCTCCTGATTCATTCTTCCCTCACAACTCGACTTCTCCTGTCACAACGGAGCACACAAGAGTTTGATACTAACTACTACCACTACGGCATAGCTTCAGCCCATCCAGATCCATGAATTCACAAGATTCATGGCAGGGATTGACCACTTTCTGTTCCCCCATATGTACCATTATTTCAACTTAATATGGACAAATGCATCAAAACCTGTCGGTGGTATGATCGATACATTATTATATCGATTGTTGGAGATATCACCTTTGCTACTATAAGGCATTTCATATCTCAGTCTACTATATCTGTGATAGCCATTATCATTCCATCTATATTTTTAAAAATTTCATATATTTTTACTTATTTTTATATATTTATACCCTTTCATAAACTTCATCTATATATTTCAAAATTCAATTGTATATATACATCGTCTATACTCTCCATAGAATTATACACATTCATACATAGAGATTATATTTACAAATAGAGTTAATTTATATATAGATATTATTTACAAGGAATTTATTTATACTCCACATTTATATATACACATAATTCATATTTACATTAATATTATATATATTTACAATTTATTTATATTTAATCTATCATGATCAGATAGATTTATGCATTTGTAATAACAAGAATAATAACATGAGCCACACGTGGCACAGAGTGGGACTTTGCAAATGTAGCAAAATGCTAAAGACTCTGAAAAAATCAACCTTCTACGATAATTACATCACGCGCAAGAGCAGTCTAAAGTTGAGAAGAATTGTTTGTAAGATTGTTATAACGGAAGTAGACAGCCCTCACAAATGAAAGTATCAGAAGATAGCCAAGGTCAATGACATTTGACATTGAAAGGGAGACGGTCAACAAAGGTCAAGGTTACGAGAGTCATCCAAATTTTTCATTATATACGGCTATAAAACCGGAAGTTGAGATAGGACAGCAAATATAAAAGTATAAATAGATAGCCAATGTGAATGACCTTTGATCCTACAAAAATCAGGGTCAAAAAAGGTCAAGTTCAAAAATTGAAAATTTTGAATTTTCAAAAGCTGTTCCTTTTTTTGAACTATAAAGCTGAAACAATCGAACTTCTAAGACAACGTGGCTCAACGAATGAAGTAATAGTATGCAAAGTTCCATTTTGAACAAATGTAAACGTTGCGAGTTATGTCCCTTGCCAAAATTGTCAATAATGAGTAATTTAACCCGGATGTGCTACGCCCACCTCAATTTCTTTTGCATAGGTTAATTGATATTCTGAATGTTATGTTGTGTTCCAAATTTAAAGCTTCTACATCATACAGGTCAAAAGATATAGGTCAACAAGAGTCAATAAAGGTCAAAATAGAAAATTGAAAATATAGAAATTTCAAAACCCGTTCCTTTTTTGGAACTATAAAGCTGAAACAATTGACCTATTGACACAAACTGGCCAAAATCATGAGGTAATTGTGTGCAAAGTTCCTTTTTGAACAAATGTATCCTATGCGAGTTATGCTCCTTTCCCAAAATGTAAACAATTAGTAATTCAACCCGGATGTGCCACGCCCACCTCAACTTTTTTGTCATAGGTTAATTCATATTCAAATTGTCTTGTTGTGTTCCAAGTTTCAATGTTCTACATAAAATAGGTCATAAGATATATACACACCAAGCTCANAGAAACAGAAATATTGTAAAAAAAACTCAAATTTGAAAAATTCACGAATTTCAATTTTGCTTTAAAAAACGAT